>NW_027325355.1:28415027-28427527 GCF_036924035.1 Leuresthes tenuis | reverse complement strand
CGAACGCATCGCCCCCCCCCCCCAGAGGATTGGGAGAAGTGCACATATGGAGAAAGAGGTTTAATCCAATTTTAGTCACAACAAAGCACAGCTTCCTCCGGTTTAATCCCATTTTAGGGAATGTGCTTCTCAATTTACCCAAAGTCTGTGTGACACATGCAGATCTATGCTGCCCCCCCCCCCCCCGGCCTGCTGTTTAAACCCGAAGCTTTAGCACAGAAGCAGCCTCACGTCGTCGGGCGCCTGGGAACCCGAAGGGAGCGCCGCCCACGTCACAGAAACACCGGAGATGAATTAGATTAGAGACAGCTTCAGCTTCCAGCCAACCTGCTGCAGACGGATGAGCGTCAGTTACCGGGTCGTTACCGGGTCGTTGCCGGGTCGTTACCGGGGAAACGCTTCCAGCCGACGTGCTGCATCACAGTCAGTTACCGGGTCGTTACGGGTCATTACCGGGTCGTTACCGGGGAAACGCTTCGAGCCGACGTGCTGCATCACAGACAGATGAGCGTCAGTTACCGGGTCGTTACCGGGTCATTACCGGGTCGTTACCGGGGAAACGCTTCCAGCCGACGTGCTGCATCACAGACAGATGAGCGTCAGTTACCGGGTCGTTACCGGGGAAACGCTTCCAGCCGACGTGCTGCATCACAGACAGATGAGCGTCAGTTCCCGGGTCGTTACCGGGGAAACGCTTCCAGCCGACGTGCTGCATCACAGACAGATGAGCGTCAGTTACCGGGTCGTTACCGGGTCATTACCGGGTCGTTGCCGGTGAGACTCGTCACCCCCGACACACTGAAAGCTGAGGGGATGTTCTCTCTCTGAGAGGAACGCCCACACTCAGCGTTTCATAACACACTTCTGCCTGTCAGAATTCCTCCTGCTGACCCAGCGTTGACCCCCCCGCCCCCCCGCCACCGCTCGGGCCCAAAGCCCGGTCATGTTGGGTCTGAGCGACGCATCAGAGCCACAGCGGGTCCTTGGCTTGGCTCCAGCCGTCTGAATGAAACCTTCAGCGACAGTTCATTTCTTTTGGCCTCACTTCAAAGCAAACGGAATCAAACGCACCCTTCATAACTCCTCCAGCGCCACGTCCCCCCGGCGCCGTGCGGCCCCTCCAGGGCGCCGTTGTCCTCCACGTTAACTTGCCTGTAACCAGCTTCCTTCCTAGTTACTCCCACTGATGGTGCTGTGCGTTTCTCCCCTCAGACGGACGTGATGCACCAGAGCGTGTTCGAGCTGATCCACACCGAAGACCAGCAGGAGTTCAGGAGGAACCTGCACTGGGCCCTCAACCCCCCGGCCTGCCTCGGCCCCCCCGCAGGTCTGTTCCCATCTCACCGTGAAGCTAAGCTAAAAGCCTCTGACACTGTTTTTGCTGCTGAACGTGAGGTCAGACGGAGGCGAGAAGAGGTTAAAGCCTCCTGAGACGCTCACACTTTCACAGGTGCCCACACCTGTCCTCCTGAATCAGGAGAGGCTCTCACACAAAGCAACACCTCCAGGTTAGCTCCTCCTGTCTTTACATCGCAGCAGAGATATTAAGAGTTTGATTCCTCGTGTTCAGGTGGCGAGTCGACCTCTTCCTGCCCGGTGAGCTACGACCCCGACCAGCTCCCGCCTGAAAACTCCTCCTTCCTGGAGAGGGTCTTCGTCTGCCGCTTCCGCTGCCTGCTGGACAACTCCTCCGGCTTCCTGGTAAGAAAAGAGATGTGGCTTTAACAAAGAGATGTGGGTAAGACTGGCTTTAACAAAGAGAGGTGGCTTTAACAAAGAGAGGTGGGTAAGACTGGCTTTAACAAAGAGATGTGGGTAAGACTGGCTTTAACAAAGAAACGTGGGTAAGACTGGCTTTAACAAAGAGATGAGGGTAAGACTGGCTTTAACAAAGAGATGAGGGTAAGACTGGCTTTAACAGAGAGAGGTGGGTAAGACTGGCTTTAACAAAGAGATGTGGGTAAGACTGGCTTTAACAAAGAGAGGTGGGTAAGACTGGCTTTAACAAAGAGAGGTGGGTAAGACTGGCTTTAACAAAGAGATGTGGGTAAGACTGGCTTTAACAGAGAGAGGTGGGTAAGACTGGCTTTAACAGAGAGAGGTGGGTAAGACTGGCTTTAACAAAGAGATGTGGGTAAGACTGGCTTTAACAAAGAGATGTGGGTAAGACTGGCTTTAACAGAGAGAGGTGGGTAAGACTGGCTTTAACAAAGAGATGTGGGTAAGACTGGCTTTAACAGAGAGAGGTGGGTAAGACTGGCTTTAACAGAGAGAGGTGGGTAAGACTGGCTTTAACAGAGAGAGGTGGGTAAGACTGGCTTTAACAAAGAGAGGTGGGTAAGACTGGCTTTAACAAAGAGATGTGGGTAAGACTGGCTTTAACAGAGAGAGGTGGGTAAGACTGGCTTTAACAGAGAGAGGTGGGTAAGACTGGCTTTAACAGAGAGAGGTGGGTAAGACTGGCTTTAACAGAGAGAGGTGGGTAAGACTGGCTTTAACAAAGAGAGGTGGGTAAGACTGGCTTTAACAAAGAGAGGTGGGTAAGACTGGCTTTAACAAAGAGAGGTGGGTAAGACTGGCTTTAACAGAGAGAGGTGGGTCTTCCTGCTCTGGTGAACCAGTGGCCTGTTTGTGCTGCTGTGTGGGATGTGACCTCAGTGCAGCCATCAGAGGCCACCGCTCGCTCCCATAATCCGCCTTCAGAGAACTTCGGGGTCGTGGGGAAAGAGCCTTAATCCTCCCACCACCACCCACAGGAGCCGAGAAACCTGCTGAGTCAGGGAAATACGTGCCGGGGTCCTGCAGCTGATGGGGATAAGGTGATGAAGGTCCTGCAGCTGATGGGGATAAGGTGATGAAGGTCCAGAGGCTGCTTCAGACGGCAGCAGAAGGTCGAGTTCGATGCTTATTTAGGACGGTTTCAGCTTTAAATCGAGCGAATGGAGGTGAAAAAGGCCGCCATTAAACACTTTAAAGTGCACAATCTGCTTCATGTAACGTCAGCGGAACAGAAGCTCCGCCTTCTTTACGGGTGTGATGGACGCCGGAGTTTTCCCGCCTGCAGGGGGTCTGACGCTTCACGTCTCCGTCCTCCCTCCCAGTGCTTTGCGTGAGCAATAAGCCCGGTTTCTGCCTCTGTCCACCGGTCGCTGTGGCTTTGTTTTTCGTAATCCCTCCTGCTATTCAGGGCCGGATTCCTGACACCACGGCTGCGGGCTCTTAAGCCCCCCGAGGTCAGTTAGCCAGAGCTGACACTGGGGGGGGGCAGTGTGGGAGCAGACCAGGGAAGGCGGCTCAGATTCTTAGCTTCACACGCAGACTTTCTGACTTCACTTTAGCCGAATAAATTGATGTAAAACAGCTCCAGACGATCTGACTCTGATGGCAGACGCCGTCACCACGACGACCAGTTCAGCGCCCGGCAACGCAAGTTAGAAATGAAACAGACTGCAACTCAGTGAGCTGATCAGCCTGATGGCGTCCTGATGGTGTAAACGTCCAGAATCGGATGCCTTATGGCGTCCTGATGGTGTAAACGTCCAGAATCGGACGCCTTATGGTGTAAACGTCCAGAATCGGACGCCTTATGGTGTAAACGTCCCGAATCAGACGCCTGATGGCGTCCTGATGGTGTAAACGTCCCGAATCAGACGCCTGATGGCGTCCTGATGGTGTAAACGTCCCCAATCAGACGCCTGATGGCGTCCTGATGGTGTAAACGTCCCGAATCGGACGCCTGATGGCGTCCTGATGGTGTAAACGTCCCGAATCGGACGCCTGATGGCGTCCTGATGGTGTAAACGTCCCGAATCAGACGCCTGATGGCGTCCCGATGGTGTAAACGTCCCCAATCAGACGCCTGATGGCGTCCCGATGGTGTAAACGTCCCCAATCAGACGCCTGATGGCGTCCTGATGGTGTAAACGTTCTGAATCAGATGCCTGATGGCGTCCTGATGGTGTAAACGTTCTGAATCAGACGCCTGATGGCGTCCTGATGGTGTAAACGTCCCCAATCAGACGCCTGATGGTGTAAACGTCCCGAATCAGACGCCCGATGGCGTCCTGATGGTGTAAACGTCTCGAATCAGACGCCTGATGGCGTCCTGATGGTGTAAACGTCTCGAATCAGACACCTGATGGTGTAAACGTCCCGAATCAGACGCCTGATGGCGTCCTGATGGTGTAAACGTCCCGAATCAGACGCCTGATGGAGTCCTGATGGTGTAAACGTCCCGCGTCAGACGCCTGATGGCGTCCTGATGGTGTAAACGTTCCGAATCAGACGCCTGATGGCGTCCTGATGGTGTAAACGTCCCGAATCAGACGCCTGATGGCGTCTTGATGGTGTAAACGTCTCGAATCAGACGCCTGATGGTGTAAACGTCCCGAATCAGACGCCTGATGGCGTCCTGATGGTGTAAACGTCCCGAATCAGACGCCTGATGGCGTCTTGATGGTGTAAACGTCCCCAATCAGACGCCTGATGGTGTAAACGTCCCGAATCAGACGCCTGATGGCGTCTTGATGGTGTAAACGTCTCGAATCAGACGCCTGATGGCGTCCTGATGGTGTAAACGTCCCCAATCAGACGCCTGATGGCGTCTTGATGGTGTAAACGTCTCGAATCAGACGCCTGATGGTGTAAACGTCCCGAATCAGACGCCTGATGGCGTCCTGATGGTGTAAACGTCCCGAATCAGACGCCTGATGGCGTCTTGATGGTGTAAACGTCCCCAATCAGACGCCTGATGGTGTAAACGTCCCGAATCAGACGCCTGATGGCGTCTTGATGGTGTAAACGTCTCGAATCAGACGCCTGATGGCGTCCTGATGGTGTAAACGTCCCCAATCAGACGCCTGATGGCGTCTTGATGGTGTAAACGTCTCGAATCAGACGCCTGATGGCGTCCTGATGGTGTAAACGTCCCCAATCAGACGCCTGATGGTGTAAACGTAAAGAGTGGAGTCGCTCATATTTGAGCTTTTACCGTGGCAACAAAAGGCAGAGCCACCGTTGCCACGGTAAAAGCTCAAATATGAACAACCCATAGAAGACTTTTCCTGATGAAGAAACGCTGCAGCTGTTGGTTTTCTCCTGCTTATCGTGGGTTTTTATTACTTTCAGTTCTTCCTGATTTTGTTCATTGTGTCATTCGTCCAGTTCCCCCCCCCCCCCCCCACGGCCATGCTGAGCTCGTTGTGCAACTCTCTCTTTCTGCCCAATTACCATAAAACTATGATTATTGCTGTGGAGCTGGAAGGAGGCTGAATGAAACCTTAAAGAATACATGACGCCTTTCCTTTGCTCCCTCATTTATTTTGCTGTTTTCTCCATAAAAGATGCTGATATCTCTTCTTAAATGAATTTTCTCAGCCGTTGAACATCCAGGGCAGGCTGAAGTTCCTCCACGGTCAGAGCCGGCAGCGGTGCGACGGCAGCCCGCCTCAGCTCGCGCTGTTCGCCATCGCCACGCCGCTCCAGCCTCCGGCCATCCTGGAGATCAGGACCAAGAACATGATCTTCAGGACCAAGCACAAGCTGGACTTCACGCCCATGGCTTGTGATGCAAAGTGAGTCGAGAGCTGAAGCTTTACTGTCTGTGTGCTTTTGGTTGGTTTTAATCAGTGTTTTCCTGCGTGTTCAGGGGGAAAATAGTTCTGGGCTACACCGAGGCGGAGCTGAGAGTGCGAGGCTCCGGGTACCAGTTCATCCACGCAGCCGACATGCTGTACTGCGCCGAAAATCACGTCCGAAGTAAGTCGCAGCTGCTGTCATGGCGCCCAGCTACAGCTCAGTTCGTACTTAATGAAGCACGCCTCAGTGGGAAAGCTTACTGGTGCAAATGCTGGGATGGAAATGTACTTTGACTTAATGCCCACTTCTTCTTCTTCTTCTCATTGTTCCACTTTTTGCACTTTAAGGTGTAAATCTGTTGCTTTCAGACCCAACCTGAAGGCCTGGAAACGTTTGGCTCAAACGCAGCAGGCGTGCAGGCTGATGGAGGTGATCTCAAGTGTCCCACTTAGCTTGTGTACCGGATGACCCGGTTATTCGTTGCCATGGTGCCACCAGATACGCTCACACACAAATGCATACATTATCCGTATGTAGTCAAGCAAAAAATGTATGCATGTGTGTTTGGAAACGTGCAACAAGCATGCAGAGCGTGATCTGATGAGTCAGGTTAATGATGAGTAAAGAGAAAGTTTCCGTTTTAATGAGGAGGAAGAACGACTTCTGTGGTGTTTTAACCAAACATTAGAAAGTTTTTCCTCCTGTAATCCCTGTCAGGTCAGATAATACTCAGTGGAATGAGAATATGCAGAAACTCAAGGTCCTGATCCAGCCCTCATTCTTTATATTTTCAGCCAGACCTTCTTCTGATCTTTTAAAGTGAACTTGATCAATAGTTCTGCTTTTTCACTCATTTTCAGTCCACTCCTGTTATTTACACATCATTTGTTCCCATTTCTTTAGCTGCATCTATGAAAAACAGCAAAGAAAACACAGTTTGACAGACAGAAAATAGGATTTCTGCAGCAACAAGGTGATTCCCAAAGAGCTATTAGCTGAAAACTTGGCATATCTCAGCATGGTGTGCAGTGTGTCCTTAAAACATTTGAGGAAACTGGACAAGTGGAGGACAAAAGAAGAAGTGTCAGGCCTAAAAAACTATCTCCAGCAGCAAAGACCTGACACAAACTATTCCTGAAGACTCCTTAAAGAAATGACAGAAAGCTTTTGATAAATCTGTTTCCTGTTTTCCTGGAAATACGTAAAGAAATGAGGACTGGATCAAGACTTTTGAACTTCTGTTTGTTAACATTGAGCTCAACTGAATGAAGTCTTTTCACTTAAGAATTAACCTTCTGTAATTCATTGACAAGATTAGTTTTTCTTCAGTTCCAAGAAATGTGTAAAAGAGCAATGAGAACACTGTCTCCTGAAGTACAAAGCTAATGTCTTTGTGTAGCCTTAAAGGAACGTTTCTCAGACTCATAGTGGAGTTACGAGCTGTTACCAGCTGTTACGGACTGTTACCAGCTGTTACGAACTGTTACCAGCTGTTACAAACTGTTACCGGCTGTTACAAACTGTTACCGGCTGTTACGGACTGTTACCGGCTGTTACGGACTGTTACCAGCTGTTACGAACTGTTACCTGCTGTTACAAACTGTTACCAGCTGTTACAAACTGTTACCAGCTGTTACAAACTGTTACCGGCTGTTACAAACTGTTACCAGCTGTTACAAACTGTTACCAGCTGTTACAAACTGTTACCAGCTGTTACAAACTGTTACCGGCTGTTACGGACTGTTACCGGCTGTTACGGACTGTTACCAGCTGTTACGAACTGTTACCTGCTGTTACGAACTGTTACCTGCTGTTACGAACTGTTACCTGCTGTTACGAACTGTTACGGTCTGTTACAGGCTGTCACGAGCTGTTACAGGCTGTTACGAGCTGTTACAGGCTGTTACCGGCTGTTACGAGCTGTTACGGGATGTTACGAACTATTACGGTCTGTTACAGGCTGTTACGAGCTGTTACAGGCTGTCACGAGCTGTTACAGGCTATCACGAACTGTTACGGGATGTTACGAACTATTACGGTCTGTTACAGGCTGTTACGAGCTGTTACAGGCTGTCACGAGCTGTTACAGGCTGTTACGAGCTGTTACATGCTGTTACGAGCTGTTACAGGCTGTTACCGGCTGTTACGAGCTGTTACAGGCTGTTACGAACTGTTACGGTCTGTTACAGGCTGTTACGAGCTGTTACAGGCTGTCACGAGCTGTTACAGGCTGTCACGAGCTGTTACGGGCTGTTACGAGCTGTTACAGGCTGTTACGAGCTGTTACGAGCTGTTACCGGCTGTTACGAGCTGTTACCGGCTGTTACGAGCTGTTACCGGCTGTTACGAACTGTTATAATCACACCTGGAGCACCGGCTGACAGCTCGTAACAGCCGGTGCTCCAGGTGTGATTATCACCGCAGAGTTGGGATAAAACGGCTGACTCTGTGGCTGCAGTCGTGGTTCTGCTTTCACAGCGAGCTGCAGCTGGTTTCTGTGATGATTAATGAGCGTTAATCATAGCATCTGCACCCCCCCCCTTAACTGGCCCTGAAAGGAAAAACAACAGATGATGTGAACATGCACACACTCACAATGCAGCCATTTAACCAGGGCCTGCGCACGTACAAGAAATGACCCCAACATTAGCTGGACCAACTGAATCAGTGACGAAGCCTCAGTTTGCTCTAAAGCTTCTTTATTTCACTGCTGAAAACGTGCAGCAAAGAGTCATTTCTCCTGTTTGGGCAGAATAAAAGCAGCTAAATAAAGCTGAAACTCTGCTGTGAGCGGTTTGATCGGGTCGTAGCGAGGCGTTTTAAACATGGAAGGTGTGCATGTGGCTGAAGTGCACGTCAGCCTCCGTCTGAGCGGCACGCCTGGCTGAGCATGCAGCGTGGGCGTGTGCACGCCGCAGAGCGCAAACAGCAGCGGCCTCCAACGTGTCCTCTGATGTGATTGCAGTGATAAAGACGGGCGAGAGCGGCCTCACCGTCTTCAGGCTGCTCACCAAGGACAACCAGTGGAAGTGGGTCCAGTCCAACGCCCGACTCGTCTACAAGAGCGGCCGGCCGGACTACATCATCGCCACCCAGAGGCCTTTGGTGTGAGTGTTGGTCAGCGATGCTGCATGTTTGACCGTTTCTCTGACTGCTCATTCGCTGTCTGTCTTCTGCTCATCCACAGAGAGGAGGAGGGGGGGGAGCACCTGAGGAAGCGGTCCATGCACCTGCCCTTCACCTTCGCCACCGGAGAGGCCCTCCTCTACCAGACCGGTTATCCCCTGCACGGCTTCCCCGATTCCTTTCAGGGCAAAGCCAAAGGCCAAAAGTCCAAAAAGGGCAAAGTGGAGAAGAGCTCCTCGGAGGAGCTGAAGCCGAAGTCGCTGCTGGGGGCGCTGATGAGCCAGGATGAGGCGGCGTACGTCTGCCAGCCGGACACCGAGCCGAAGGTGTCCTTTCACAGCAGCAGCAGCGTCTGGAACAAGGCCGACGGCGTGTCGGCCAGCAGCAGCTGGAACATGAGCTTCGACCCGCTCCTGGCCACCTTGGACTCTTTGTCTCTGGACGGGGGGGAGGCGTGTTCCAACAGCGAGCTGTTCAGCGCTCTGGAGAATCTGGGTCTGAATGCTGAGGATTTGGAGCTGCTGCTGCTGGATGAGAGGATGATGCAGGTGGAGCTGGATCCCAACCACGTCCCGTCCCTCACCGACCTGCTCACCAACAGCGAGATCCTGTCTTACATCCACGACTCTCTGGAAGGGGGGAGGGAGGAGCCTGTAAGCCATTCATCCAAGCCCGACTCGGCCCAGCAGGCGTGTTCGCCAGCCGCTGCCCCCCCGGCTCCTCCCAGGCCGCCCATCGTCCAGCTGTCGCAGCAGATGCTGCAGCACGGCGGCGCCGGCGAGCTGCTGAGAGCTCAGCCGGGCCACATTCAGCCCGTCTTACTTCCTGCAGCCACCAGCGACCTGACGGGGGTTCCTCACAGCCACTGGGGGGTGACAGCAGAGCTCCACCCTCATCCCGGCAGCTACGCCCATCAGCAGCTGAACGGCGAGCACAAACGCCTAACCCCCCCTCCGGCTTCAGATCCTCAGTGGCAGCTGCAGCAGCTAAGCAGAGGCAACCCGGCCGGCTGCCAGAACCAGCTCAACGGGTCTTTCACCCCAAACGGACACTCGGCCTTCCCGCTAAACGCGCAGCTGGACTACAGCATCTCCCTCACTCCGGCCGCCGGAGGCCACCAGGCTTTTCGGCCCTTCCAGCCGCAGGGACGCCTCAAACTGCAGCAGGTTCCACCATCGGGTTTGTCTCAGGGTCCGGCTCAGAGCTCTGGTCTGGAGCTGGAGCAGCTGCTGGCGCTGGCGCAGCCGCAGAGCTTCGAGGCCTACGGCGTCTTCCGGCCCACGCCGGACTCCAAGGTAAGAGATGGGTTCAGACCTCAGGAATGCATCCGTTACCCAGACGATTGACATGTTCCGTGAAAGCATAGCAGCGCTTTGAAAAGCTCAAAGCTGCCACTTCTCTTCAGAACCGTTCGGTCTGGACCGAACGCAGTGGCGAGGCCCGGCGTCTGCGCTGCCCTCAAACATCAGCGAACATCACAAAGCCGGGCCTGCAGGACCTTCAGCTCTTCGCTGTTCTCTTTCACTGTCATGTCTCACTGTCTCGGGCCGGCCGGGGCTCAGTGCAAACCGGACATGACATGTAAATAAGACGGGTCGGGTTGGGAGAGGAGCTGTGCTGAAGCGCAGCGTGAAGTAACCTTTGCTGCTGACAGACGAGTTAATTAGGCACTGCGCTGTCATTACCTGTTGCAGGACTTTGTTGGGCTTATTTTGGTTGGCCGAAAAGCTCAAATTAAAGGTCCAGACCAGGGAAACTCGCAGGTTTTAGATGTTTTTCTGCTCCAACAAACCCGAAAGTTCTGCACAAGCCTGTTCATGAGCCGGCATCCCTGGTCTGAGACCCCAGCAGGCTGTGCTGTGAACTTTAAATCATCTTGTTCTGACCCAGTAGAACAGGCCCGCGTTGTTAACTCGGCAGAACGTGAGGCTTGTGTGACGTAAGAAGGGCGCTAACTCCTCGTTTCGGCCTCTCTCAGCATCATTTTCTGTCTTTTTCCGAACACGACGGGCACTGCTGGGGCTTTAAAGAGCAAAACCAACTGAGATAACAAGAGAAATGTGGGGGACAGGAGTGAGGAAGAGTAGAATAATGAATAAAATAAGGTCGGGTTCTGCCTCGCTCAGCCCCAGAGATGGCCAGCCCCAGCAGGCATCCATTCATCCACACCCCATTCAGCCTCCTCTGTTATTCTTCAGGGTCAGTGACTGTCGCTGAAAGAAAAATACTGGCAAGCTGGCCAGTCAGGCATGAGCAGCGCTGACCTACAATTTAACTGTCATCATTACCTAATGCTGTGAACGCAGGGTGGGGGGGGGGGGCGCCATGCAGCGAGACTCTGCTCTGAGCGCTGACACCATCTCTGTTTTCTTTAGCACTCTGAACACACTCCATGCTGCAAGTATTGTCCCTTAAAGGCGCGTCTTCTTCTGCGTTTAAGCCCTCGTGCATCATAAATCTGTAAGTTTTACGTCATGAAACCAAAGTTAACACATCGAAGTGAGACTGTTTCATGAAGAATAGCAGTTAACCTTGGATTAAGTGGTAACAACACACCGGCAGAAGTGGCAGGAAGCGGCTGAAATACATAGAACTGTAAACTCCACATAAAGTTGCAGTTTTGAGTCGTTCTGACGTAGAAATTGTGATTTATAGTCGGACAGAGCAGGGTTTCTCTTTCTAATTTAGCTCTGACTCTGAGAAACAGTTCAGGGGTTCTGCAGCTGATTATCGGGGGTGAAACCATGGAAGAGGGAAGTTCTGCAGAGGCTGGAAGGATCATTGGTCCTCCGGGACCTGCTGGGGCTGCAGGGGCCCATCTCAGAGGTCACTGACCTGGGGCCACTGGGGCCCAGAGGATGCCTGAAAAGGAGAAGAGTGGAAGGAGGGAAGAATGGAGGATGGATATGAAGAGGGATGAGATGGATGGATGGATGGATAGGTAGAGAATGGATGGATGGATGGATGGATGGATGGATGGTTGGATGGTTGGATGGATGGATGGATGGATGGATTAGGTAGAGGATGGATGGATGGATGGTTGGATGGATGGATGGATGGATGGATGGATGGATGGATGGATTAGGTAGAGGATGGATGGATGGATGGATGATGGATGGATGGATGGATGGATTAGGTAGAGGATGGATGGTTGGATGGATGGATGGATGGATGGATTAGGTAGAGGATGGATGGTTGGATGGATGGATGGATGGATGGATTAGGTAGAGGATGGATGGATGGATGGATGATGGATGGATAGGTAGAGAATGGATGGATGGATGGATGATGGATGGATGGATGGATAGGTAGAGGATGGATGGATGGATGGATGGATAGGTAGAGAATGGATGGATGGATGATGGATGGATGGATAGGTAGAGAATGGATGGATGGATTAGGTAGAGGATGGATGGATGGATGGATGATGGATGGATAGGTAGAGAATGGATGGATGGATGGATGATGGATGGATGGATGGATAGGTAGAGGATGGATGGATGGATGGATGGATAGGTAGAGAATGGATGGATGGATGATGGATGGATGGATAGGTAGAGGATGGATGGATGGATTAGGTAGAGGATGGATGGATGGATGGATGATGGATGGATGGATGGATGGGGAGGTATCGGAGGATGATGGATGGATTAGGTAGAGGATGGATGGATGGATGGTTGGATGGATGGATGGATGGATGGATTGATGGATGGATGGATGGATAGGTAGAGAATGGATGGATGGATTAGGTAGAGAATGGATGGATGGATTAGGTAGAGGATGGATGGATGGATGGA
>NW_027325355.1:28342527-28412527 GCF_036924035.1 Leuresthes tenuis | reverse complement strand
TCAGTGAACCCCGGGGGGCACTTTTCAGATTAACTTCCCTTCTTCTTCCCCAGAAAGCTGTTGGTTTGACCTCAGATGACCTTTGAAAGCATTTAACTTTAAAACCAGGACCTTCGGTTAGAGTTTACCACGTAACCTTTGCACCTCTGAATCATGAAGCCAACTCAAGGCTCTGGTTCTGGAGCCGCGGGGAGATTTAAACGGCCTCCACCGTCTGCAGTATTG
The DNA here is from genome assembly GCF_036924035.1 of Leuresthes tenuis. Taxonomy (NCBI): domain Eukaryota; kingdom Metazoa; phylum Chordata; class Actinopteri; order Atheriniformes; family Atherinopsidae; genus Leuresthes; species Leuresthes tenuis. The sequence goes on along the minus strand of NW_027325355.1, from coordinate 28,412,302 downwards.
GAGGGAGCTCTTCAGCAGCCGTGAGATTCACCAACAGATTATTTAAACCTCAGTGTTTGTCCGTCACCTAGAGGTAGATCACAGCATTTCCTTTTGTCTTTGATATCGTCGTAAACATGAGATTCAAACAGGTGGACGTGTGCTTTCTGAAGTGCTCCAGACACAGTCAGGGGATCCGATTGGTCCGTCATCTGAAAGCATTTTCCCAACCTCCCGTTGATGCCTTGTCTCCGCGGCCGAGCAGACCCACGTGCACGAGTACGTGCACGAGAGATCACGAGTGGAGGCAGAGGAGGAAGCATGTGGGGACGCCACGTTTTAAATTCTGGTGCTACTGAATCAGCAAACTGCTCAGAGTTCCGTACGGTCATTGAACGCATCACGTCTGGGTCGACTCCACCTGCTTCGTTAGAGCGTGTTTGTGTTCGTCCTCGATGTGAAACGATGTGGTTACAGCCTCATCATTAACTGACAACAGCACAGAGGCAGTGGGTGAGAAACTAAGTGAACCCCTGATCCAGCAGCTTCAGCAGCAGTGAGTTAAACTAAGTGAACCCCTGATCCAGCAGCTTCAGCAGCAGTGAGTGTAAAACTAAGTGAACCCCTGATCCAGCAGCTTCAGCAGCAGTGAGCTGCAGTGATGGTTTCCTGTGGGACGTTATCAGTCTCTCTCATGGTTCTGGAGGAATCTCGGCCACTCTTCTCTCCAGCGCTGCTTCAGCTCATTGAGGTTTGCAGCATTGGTTTCTGCACAGCTCTCTTAAGGTCCCACCACAGCATTTCAGTCAGGCTGAGGTCTGGACTCTGACTGGACCATTGCAACACCTTGATTCTTTCCTTTTTCCCACCTTCTGCTGTAGATCTGCTGCTGTGTTTGGGATCTTTGTCCTGTTGATGAGCCAGTTTCAGCCCAGCTTTAGCTGTGGGACAGATGGCCTCACATCTGACTCTAGAATACTTTGGTATCCAGAGGAGTTCATGGTGGACTCAATGACTGCAAGGTGCCCAGGTCCTGTGGCTGCAGAACCAGCCCAGATCATCAGCCCTCCACCACCGTGCTTGACAGCTGGTATGAGGTGTTTGTGCTGATATGCTGTGTTTGGTTTCCTCCAAACGTGCTGCTGTGCATTAGGACCAAACATCTCCACTTTGCTCTGGTCTGTCCAAAGGACATTGTTCCAGAAGTCTTGTGCTTTGTTCAGATGCAGCTTTGCAAACCTAAGCTGTGCTGCCATGTTCTTTTTAGAGAGAAGAGGCTTTCTCCTGCAGCCCTTCCAAACAAGCCATCCTTGTTCAGCCTTTTTCTAACTGTGCTGTCATGACCTTTAACCTTTAGCATGCTAACTGAGGCCTGTAGAGTCTGAGATGTAGCTCTGGGCTTCTTCACCTTGGGGTGACCTTTAACCTTTAACATGCTAACTGAGGCCTGTAGAGTCTGAGATGTAGCTCTGGGCTTCTTCACCTTGGGGTGACCTTTAACCTTTAGCATGCTAACTGAGGCCTGTAGAGTCTGAGATGTAGCTCTGGGCTTTTTCACCTTGGGGTGACCTTTAACCTTTAACATGCTAACTGAGGCCTGTAGAGTCTGAGATGTAGCTCTGGGCTTCTTCACCTTGGGGTGAACTTTAACCTTTAGCATGCTAACTGAGGCCTGTAGAGTCTGAGATGTAGCTCTGGGCTTCTTCACCTTGGGGTGACCTTTAACCTTTAACATGCTAACTGAGGCCTGTAGAGTCTGAGATGTAGCTCTGGGCTTCTTCACCTTGGGGTGACCTTTAACCTTTAGCATGCTAACTGAGGCCTGTAGAGTCTGAGATGTAGCTCTGGGCTTTTTCACCTTGGGGTGACCTTTAACCTTTAACATGCTAACTGAGGCCTGTAGAGTCTGAGATGTAGCTCTGGGCTTTTTCCCCTTGGGGTGACCTTTAACCTTTAACATGCTAACTGAGGCCTGCAGAGTCTGAGATGTAGCTCTGGGCTTTTTCACCTTGGGGTGACCTTTAACCTTTAACATGCTAACTGAGGCCTGTAGAGTCTGAGATGTAGCTCTGGGCTTCTTCACCTTGGGGTGACCTTTAACCTTTAGCATGCTAACTGAGGCCTGTAGAGTCTGAGATGTAGCTCTGGGCTTCTTCACCTTGGGGTGAACTTTAACCTTTAGCATGCTAACTGAGGCCTGTAGAGTCTGAGATGTAGCTCTGGGCTTCTTCACCTTGGGGTGACCTTTAACCTTTAACATGCTAACTGAGGCCTGTAGAGTCTGAGATGTAGCTCTGGGCTTTTTCACCTTGGGGTGACCTTTAACCTTTAGCATGCTAACTGAGGCCTGTAGAGTCTGAGATGTAGCTCTGGGCTTCTTCACCTTGGGGTGAACTTGCTGGGACGTCCACTCCTGGGAAGATTGACAGCTGTCCTGAATGTTTTCCACTTGTGAATAATCTTTCTCTCTGTAGAATGATGGACTCCAGATAGTCTGGAAATGGCCTTATAACCCTTCCCAGACTGATGGGCAGCAGCAGCTGCTTCTCTAAGATCATTGCTGGTGTCTTTCCTCCTTGGCATCATGTTAAAACACACCTGAAAACTGGCTGCTTCTCACCTTAAGCAGTAAGGGTTCACTTAGTTTATCACACCCTGCTTCTGTGTTGTGTTCAATGAATAATGACTCAGTGTAATATTCGGTCAAATCGGCTGGATCTTTAGTTGATATCACAGCATGTTCCCTCACAGGAGCTCTGCAGAAGAAGAAGAGGGGACAGCATTTAGCACCGACTCAACGACCAAAAGTAAAGGTGTTTGAACCGTGAAGATCTGTGGCACCAACTAAATGCATTTCCACATTTCTCTGTTTTCCTTTTTGTAAACAGACGACATCATTTTAAAGCTCTCCGGTTTGTGTGTTGCAAACACTGCTTTAATGTCACTGCGCTTATAATCTCTCCAGCACTGAAAGTAGTCTCGAAGGAAGAAGCATTTTACGGCTCCATCGTGTGTGAATATTGTTCCCAAACATTAATGTTTTATCTTTAAATCACGTTTGCAGAGTTTGTCACTTTAGCTGAAACTGAACGGTGCCATAACAGCGAGACCCAGGAACACTAGAACTACTGACTTTATGAGTTGTTTTACCTTTAAAGCACACTTTGTCCACAGACTACCTGTTAACCTTTGAAACCAAACTCTCCAGAAGCTGTTTTATCGTGGTCTGCTTCTGTTTCTGAAGGCACACAGACTTTATTTTGCTACTTTTATCACAAAGCTCGTCGTTGTTTGTCAAGAACAGTTTTTAAAAATGCAGATTGTCTCTGAGCCGTGTGTTGAAATGTGCTTTTGGATCCTGAGAATAAAGGATTTGGTGCAGTCACACCTCAGTGTTGCCTCTTTTTCTCTCATTGACCTTCATCTGACCTCACAAACCTCTCCTGACCTTCATCTGACCTCACTAACCTTCACTTGACCTTCATCTGACCTTCACCTGTCCTCTTCTGACCTTCAGCTGACCTCACTAACCTCTCCTGACCTTCATCTGACCTCACAAACCTCTCCTGACCTTCATCTGACCTCACTAACCTCTCCTGACCTTCATCTGACCTCACTAACCTCTCCTGACCTTCATCTGACCTCACTAACCTTCACTTGACCTTCATCTGACCTCACTAACCTCTCCTGACCTCACTAACCTTCACTTGACTTTCATCTGACCTCACTGACCTTCACCTGTCCTCTTCTGACCTTCAGCTGACCTCACTAACCTTCACTTGACCTTCATCTGACCTCTCCTGACCTTCATCTGACCTCACTAACCTTCATCTGACCTCACTAACCTTCACTTGACCTTCATCTGACCTCTCCGACCTCTCCTGACCTCACTAACCTCTCCTGACCTTCATCTGACCTCACTAACCTCTCCTGACCTTCATCTGACCTCACTAACCTTCACTTGACCTTCATCTGACCTCACTAACCTCTCCTGACCTCACTAACCTTCACTTGACTTTCATCTGACCTCACTGACCTTCACCTGTCCTCTTCTGACCTTCAGCTGACCTCACTAACCTTCACTTGACCTTCATCTGACCTCTCCTGACCTTCATCTGACCTCACTAACCTTCATCTGACCTCACTAACCTTCACTTGACCTTCATCTGACCTCTCCGACCTCTCCTGACCTTCATCTGACCTCACTAACCTTCATCTGACCTCACTAACCTTCACTTGACCTTCATCTGACCTCACGAACCTCTCCTGACCTTCATCTGACCTCACTAACCTTCACTTGACCTCTCCGACCTCTCCTGACCTTCACCTGTCCTCACCTGACCTTCATCTGCCCTCACTAACCTCTCCTGACCTTCAGCTGACCTTCTCAGGTGTTCCTCACCTCCAGGAAGTGCGCAGGTCGCTGCAGGCTGAACTTCACTCCTGACTGAGGGACGTTGGGTAAGAAATGACGCTGAATCAGACGTTCTTTGTATTTTCCTTCTGATTTTCTCAGAATCTTTCAAAGTGTTCTTCAGCTTCAGCTCTCCAGGCTCTCTGGAGATCTTTCTTCAGAAGAAGAATGTGTTTTATTTACGGCACATTTCATTATTTAGCGTAGAGTAAGAGCAGGTTTGGTGTGTTGGAGCTGCCCCCCCCAGTGGAGGCTCAACAGTTCGGACTGAACCTGCCAGCATCAGCCTGTAAGATGGAGCAGAACCGGAGGCTGGAGTTAGCTTCAGGCAGCCAGTCGTCTGTAGAACTGGGTCAGAAGCAGGAAGATCTGAACAGCAGCCAAGTTTCTTCCAACCTTTGCTGAAGAGATCTTTCATTACAGATTAAAGGTGCTGAGTTCAAGGAATGAACCAGTGTTGCATCTACATATAACAGACAACTTGGCAAAGAAGCCGTTTTAAACTGGATCTTTAGGCACTTTGTCACAAAGACACATCATTTGTTCCATTTCTTTAGCTGCATCTATGAAAAACAGCAAAGAAAACACAGTTTGACAGACAGAAAATAGGATTTCTGCAGCAACAAGGTGATTCCCAAAGAGCTATTAGCTGAAAACTTGGCATATCTCAGCATGGTGTGCAGTGTGTCCTTAAAACATTTGAGGAAACTGGACAAGTGGAGGACAAAAGAAGAAGTGTCAGGCCTAAAAAACTATCTACAGCAGATGAACAGGATCTGAAAGTGATGTCCTTAAGAAAGAGGAAAAAATCCAGCTGTGACCTGACAGGACCTGAGAGATGCATCTGGACCTTCAGCTGATCCATCTACTGTTGGCCCAAGCCTCATCAGAAATGGTCTCCATGGAAGGGTGGCTGTCAAGAAGCCGTTCTTAAGGAAGGGAAACAGGGAGAAAAGGCTGAGCTGTGCCAAATGACACAAGAAGTGGGCTGAAAATCAGTGGCAACAGGTCTTATGGAGGGATGAATCCTCCCCAGAGCCCGGACCTCAACATTATTGAAGCAGTGTGGGATCATCTGACAGAGAACGGAACAAAAGGCAGCCCACATCCAAAGAAGAGCTTTGGGATGTCCTTCAAGAAGCCTGGAGAACTATTCCTGAAGACTCCTTAAAGAAATGACAGAAAGCTGGTCTCAGAGGGTTCAGGCTGATGAAATATTCACTTTCAGGCTCCTTAGAAACTCTGTTTTAGCTCCATTTTCTGTGTTTCTATTTGCACATTGTTCTCGTTTCCATGGCAACGAGGAGTGACAGCTTCTGAAGCTTCACACAGCAAAACAATAACAAGCCGACAGAGCTTGAACACACCCAGCGGTCTTTGTTGACAGCTCAGAGATTTCAAACGCTGAAGTGATGCACGCCACCAACAGCCCGAGGAGGCTTTTAGCCGCCGTTACTGCCCCCCCCCCTCCTCTTTACGCTTTTTGCACCCACAGATGTGTGAACTCACACCAGGTCGAAAGCAAACAAACGCACCGATCCTGGAGGCGATCCACCGACTGGCAGCGAGACTCGAAGCTTTGGACCATGGCAGCTGGGAGAAAAGATGCTTTTAGCTCCTCTTCCTCATTGATTTCTCAGTCTTATCACCTCTCGCTGTCCTCAGACCCAGAAAGAAGCTCTCAGATTCATCTGAAACCTGAAAATGTGCCTTTTTTTTACCAGAACGGGAGGAGGAGGATGGTAAGAAGTGCAGAACGCTGTCTGCTGCCGACTCTGCATCTTTAATGAGCCCCGAATCATTCATGAGAGTTTGTCTTCAGCAGGTTAACTTTGCCTGTTTGTGACGTGGCCAATCATCCGAGCAAGATGTTGTGTGTCCCACTTTAGCTTCCTGGGGCCGCTGCGTCACACGGGCCGGCGCCATGGGCCGGCGCCACGGGCTGCAGGGTCGGCTGCGACCCGGACACCGTTCGCCAGCGTTTCCTTTGTGCTTCCAAATGAAAATGTAGATTTAAAGGGGTGTTTAAACAGGAAGTCATCCTTCTGGCCTCCTCACAGCGGTGCTGCCACCTGCTGGTGGGTTTCCTGCCCTGTGTTTAGATAAAAAACAGACACTCGGACTGAAATCTGCTCCGTACCTGAAGGTCCTGTTGGTGGGACTCTGACCTGGACCTGATGATGTGAAACTCACGATACGAGCTGCAGTTTTTCTGTTTCTGTGTGCTGAAATCGGACCGAACACAGAGCAGAAAGAGCTCAGCTCCCTCCTGCTGCTCTTATGGAGGAAATGTTTGATCCAAACACAGGAGAACCGGAGCCAACAAAGACGTTTGAGGCCTCAAAACCCAACTAAACCAAAGAAAATCGCATCTGAAAACGGGGATTAAACAGAAAACCAGGTTACAAAATACAGCTTTGAACGAAACATGAAAACTGAAGCAAATACTCAAAGAAAAACAACGATTTTTAACTAAATTCAAACACAAAACGGAAACATACAGAAATGCTTGTGAAGTTAATTCGATTTTTGATTTTTCCAGTTGGATTTGATTCTTTTTATCTTCCACTTCGGGCAAGACCAGGAACAGAACCGGGGCGGCACAGGTGAGTCAGAGAGACCAGGAACAGAACCGGGGCGGCACAGGTGAGTCAGAGAGACCAGGAACAGAACCGGGGCGGCACAGAACCACAGATTACTTTGGAAGAGGAGCGGGAAAAACAAAGCAAACAGAAACAGTTTATTTAGAAAGCGCCAAAAGGTCATCGAAGGCACTTCAACGACAGTCCAGTTCTTTGTAATCATGATCCAATCAAATCCATTCAAAATTAGTCCAATTCATTCATCCAGAACCATTTCAAAAACAGTTTCCCAGCTCAGGAAACCAGCAGTGAAACTTCTCTTTGGTCCTGAGCTGCACGAGACGACCGTGGAGAGAAAAAACTCCCTTTTAACAGGAAGAAACCTCCATCAGAACCAGAACCAGGAAGAAACCTCCATCAGAACCAGAACCAGGAAGGGTCCATCTGCCTGGACCAGCTGGGGCTGAGAGGACAGGAAAGAGGGGACAACAAGCAGCGTAACACCAGGCCAGAGATACCTGCTGAGAGAGAGAAACACAAGTTAATGACAGCAATGATGTCAGAGGGAGGAGAGGTGCATCATGGGAGCTCCCCCAGCAGGCTGGGCCTATAGCAGCAGAACTATGGGATGTTTCAGGCTCACCTGAGCCATCCCTAACTATAAGCTTTATCAGAAAGGAAAGTTTCAGCCTGATCTTAAAGGTAGAGAGGGTGTCTGCTTCCTGAAGCCAAACTGGCAGCTGGTTCCACAGAGAGGGGCCTGATAACTGAAGGCTCTGCCTCCCATTCTGCTTTTAGGGGCCTGATAACTGAAGGCTCTGCCTCCCATTCTGCTTTTAGGGGCCTGATAACTGAAGGCTCTGCCTCCCGTTCTGCTTTTAGGGGCCTGATAACTGAAGGCTCTGCCTCCCATTCTGCTTTTAGGGGCCTGATAACTGAAGGCTCTGCCTCCCATTCTGCTTTTAGGGGCCTGATAACTGAAGGCTCTGCCTCCCATTCTGCTTTTAGGGGCCTGATAACCGAAGGCTCTGCCTCCCATTCTGCTTTTAGGGGCCTGATAACCGAAGGCTCTGCCTCCCATTCTGCTTTTAGGGGCCTGATAACCGAAGGCTCTGCCTCCCATTCTGCTTTTAGGGGCCTGATAACCGAAGGCTCTGCCTCCCATTCTGCTTTTAGGGGCCTGATAACCGAAGGCTCTGCCTCCCATTCTGCTTTTAGGGGCCTGATAACTGAAGGCTCTGCCTCCCATTCTGCTTTTAGGGGCCTGATAACCGAAGGCTCTGCCTCCCATTCTGCTTTTAGGGGCCTGATAACCGAAGGCTCTGCCTCCCATTCTGCTTTTAGGGGCCTGATAACCGAAGGCTCTGCCTCCCATTCTGCTTTTAGGGGCCTGATAACCGAAGGCTCTGCCTCCCATTCTGCTTTTAGGGGCCTGATAACCGAAGGCTCTGCCTCCCATTCTGCTTTTAGGGGCCTGATAACCGAAGGCTCTGCCTCCCATTCTGCTTTTAGGGGCCTGATAACCGAAGGCTCTGCCTCCCATTCTGCTTTTAGGGGCCTGATAACCGAAGGCTCTGCCTCCCATTCTGCTTTTAGGGGCCTGATAACTGAAGGCTCTGCCTCCCATTCTGCTTTTAGGGGCCTGATAACCGAAGGCTCTGCCTCCCATTCTGCTTTTAGGGGCCTGATAACTGAAGGCTCTGCCTCCCATTCTGCTTTTAGGGGCCTGATAACTGAAGGCTCTGCCTCCCATTCTGCTTTTAGGGGCCTGATAACCGAAGGCTCTGCCTCCCATTCTGCTTTTAGGGGCCTGATAACCGAAGGCTCTGCCTCCCGTTCTGCTTTTAGGGGCCTGATAACCGAAGGCTCTGCCTCCCGTTCTGCTTTTAGGGGCCTGATAACTGAAGGCTCTGCCTCCCATTCTGCTTTTAGGGGCCTGATAACTGAAGGCTCTGCCTCCCATTCTGCTTTTAGGGGCCTGATAACTGAAGGCTCTGCCTCCCATTCTGCTTTTAGGGGCCTGATAACTGAAGGCTCTGCCTCCCATTCTGCTTTTAGGGGCCTGATAACTGAAGCCTCTGCCTCCCATTCTGCTTTTAGGGGCCTGATAACTGAAGGCTTTGCCTCCCATTCTGCTTTTAGGGGCCTGATAACTGAAGGCTCTGCCTCCCATTCTGCTTTTAGGGGCCTGATAACTGAAGGCTCTGCCTCCCATTCTGCTTTTAGGGGCCTGATAACTGAAGGCTCTGCCCCCCATTCTGCTTTTAGGGGCCTGATAACTGAAGGCTCTGCCTCCCATTCTGCTTTTAGAAACTCTGGGAACCACAAGGAAACCTGCAGCCTGAGAGCAAAGTGCTCTGTTGGGGAAATATCCAACTGTGAGATCTTTAAGATGTGATGGAGCTCGGCCATTAAGAGCTTTATATGTGAAATAAAAGTAAAGAAAATACAGAAACTGAACGGAGCAAAGAGATCAATCAGTCATTGGAAACGTAGAAAACATGACTCAAACCAACAGAGAGGCTCCAGATTAACTGAAAACGTGTTCAGTTCACATGTTCGTCGACCAGGAGACGGTCTGAGTCCAGAGAAGAGCTGAAATATTTCCCGGCAGCTCCAGGCACTCGGGCCGGAGAACATGGCGGCGCTGCTGACCTGCTTCCAGAACAAAGCTCCGGCTGAAACCTGCAAACACTTCCCACCCGGAGCTGCTCTGGTCTTCCTCTGACAGTCATTCGATTCGGGGATTTAAGGGTAAACGTTCCCCCTGAGGCAGCCGATCGATCGCGGACAGATTGATTTTTGTCTTTTATCTTTTGCCTTTTGGTGGGTCCAAAGCAGAGCTGCAGCGGGACGCTCTGATCTCTGCCTGCACCCCCCGCCGGGCTGTCAGTGTGCATTAGCTCCAGCCCAACCAACACCAAGGTAAAGCACACTCCTGCACAGTGTGAGAGCTCCATGAATAATGAAGCCAGCTTCATCTGCGCCGCCATCACAGGAATCCACAGCTAACGGGGCCTTTTACTTCAGCAGGAAAACGCTGATTTAACGCCAAAGCTGTCAGAAACGCACAGTTAATGGCTGCCGTTAACGGGCCTCGTGTTGCTGGGTCTGAGCTCCGCCCCCCCGCAGGCTGCAGACATTTAGACGGTGGTTCTGCTGAAGTCGGAGTGACAGGAACCATTAAACTCTGTTTTTAGCATGTAGAGCAGACTGGAAGCTTCAGCTGCAGGAAAGCGACCAAAGATAAGAAGCTGAAGCCTTATCAGAAGGTACATTTATGTCTTTGATTATTCTGGGAGCCTAAATGTGTGACTGGGATGGTTTCTATGGGCTCTTTCCCTCTGTAGGAACCTTTTGCAGTTCCTAGAACCTTTTCAGGAATCGGGAAGTTTTTTAATGCATTCGGACCTACAGGAACTAGGGACCACGGCCCTCAGTTCCTGGAACCATTTTAGCTCCTTCTCCGAGGTCTTTTCTGGTTTCCATAGCAACCTTTTGCAGTTCCTAGAACCTTTTTAGGAATAGGGAAGTTTTTTAATGCATTCGGACTTACAGGAACCAGGGACAACGGCCCTCAGTTCCTGGAACCATTTCAGCTCCTTCTCCGAGGTCTTTTTTGGTTTCCATAGCAACCTTTTGCAGTTCCTAGAACCTTTTTAGGAATCGGGACGTTTTTTAATGCATTCGGACCTACAGGAACCAGGGACCACGGCCCTCAGTTCCTGGAACCATTTTAGCTCCTTCTCCGAGGTCTTTTCTAGTTTCCATAGCAACACATATGACGTAGGTGATTGGTGGCTGGTAGCTCCGCCCCTTTTCTGAAATGTTTCCTCATACGACACGGACCCAACCGGCGCCTGTTTAATAAGTTAAACTTCGTCTCCTTTGTCTGCGGCGCTCTGCTCTCCTTCTTTCCTCCATGAAAGGAAGAAGTATCGCCCGCTGCTGGATTCTCCGTCTCCTGACTCTCGCTGTGCGCTCTTCCAGCCTCCATCTCAGACGCCTGATGTGATCGGCCATGATTAATATCACCGCCATGCAGCCCATGAACACGGTGGCCTCCTCGCTCTCCATGTTAGCTCCTTGGTGCTGTTGTTTTCTTCTCTCCTTACTTTTCCCGGGTTTTGTTTTGTTGCTGAGTGGCGCTAAAGTAACACGTCTGTCGCAGACGGCTGCGTCACATCAGTCCCTGTCGAGGTCCCCGACTCATGTGAATGCAAAATGAAACAGTTCCTCTGGGGAAGGGCAGGTCTTATAATGAAATTAGAGGTGGACGGTTCTTAGAACATCTCTGTCCGAATGACATTAATAAAAGAAGCACATCTGTGCGTGTTTTAATAACATTATTCATCTAGTCCCTGATAATCAATAGAATGACAAAGATAATAAAGGCATAAATCAGTCCATCAGAACAACAAAATGAGTTCAGTTGCATTAAGATAATGTAATATTTAACCCTTAAAGCGCACAAATACTGTATTTACACAGTGATGCTCGCTCTTTGTGTGGCAGAGGCAACAGAAACTGTTGGAAATAATCAGATTAACTAGCAGCAGGTAACTAGTAACATGACTGAGAATAAAAAGAAGCTCAGTCAGTTAACCAGAAACCTTTCTATTTTACTGTGTATACGGGCAGTTCTGAGAACTAAATTCGAGGAACTCTCTGTCCGAATGCAGCTTGTGACACTGAAATGTAGTTTTAGCTTTAATCTGTGTTGGTTTAAAGCTGCTTCCACCTGAGATACGAACAATAACGGTGCGACTGTCTCACTAAAAGCCCCAAAAACACGTTTTCCACTTTCTGTCCTCACAGGTCGGAGAAAACCGGCCAATCGTGTTTATTGGAGCTTCAGATTCAGACATTTGGGGATAATTAAGGCCTTTCTGCACTTTTTATGACCAGGATGTAATCTCTCTTCTTCTTTCTAACGGTCATCATGATGCTTCTCATTTATGCAGCACCGAGACTCCGCAGATAAGCAGGAATTTCATGAAAGGACGGCTCAAAAAGAGTAAAATGTGTCCCAAATGCTGTGAAATAAGATGTAAAATCTCCACTGGAGCACAAACGGAGCCGGTGGGATGAATCCAAAGCACTAAATCAGAAACTCTGGCCTTTATTCAGCTTTAGAAACTGATTTCATTTAATTTGTCACTATTCATCCTTTTTTTGCATTTCAGCTTTGCAAAAGTGTTGGGACGGAGCTTTTTAGGGTTATTAATGAGTGACAAAGGGATGGTTGGAATCAAGATTTGATACAAAAGCAGCATCAGAGTTTGGGAACCTTTGGACCAATCAGACGGCAGAGTTTGGGAACCTTTGGACCAATCAGACGGCAGAGTTTGGGAACCTTTGGACCAATCAGATGGCAGAGTTTGGGAACCTTTGGACCAATCAGACGGCAGAGTTTGGGAACCTTTGGACCAATCAGACGGCAGAGTTTGGGAACCTTTGGACCAATCAGACGGCAGAGTTTGGGAACCTTTGGACCAATCAGACGGCAGAGTTTGGGAACCTTTGGACCAATCAGACGGCAGAGTTTGGGAACCTTTGGACCAATCAGACGGCAGAGTTTGGGAACCTTTGGACCAATCAGACGGCAGAGTTTGGGAACCTTGGGACCAATCAGACGGCAGAGTTTGGGAACCTTTGGACCAATCAGACGGCAGAGTTTGGGAACCTTGGGACCAATCAGACGGCAGAGTTTGGGAACCTTGGGACCAATCAGACGGCAGAGTTTGGGAACCTTGGGACCAATCAGACGGCAGAGTTTGGGAACCTTTGGACCAATCAGACGGCAGAGTTTGGGAACCTTTGGACCAATCAGGACTCTGGATATTTGCCGGACCACAGAGCAGTCGGGCATCCAGACTGTTCTCAGCAGGACAATCAGCTCAGCTTTCAGTGTTTCCTGAAAACCTGCCTCCCCCCCAGGAAGGGCGGCCAGCCGAAAGGTCACGCAGCCTCCTGTGCAGCCGCAGGACTCTGGGTCTGACTGGCCTGACCTTTACCGGGAGCTGGACCAGCGTCTTTACTCAGCTCAGATCATGGATCAGATGTTTGGCTGACAGCTCCTGAGCTGCCACTCAAACACACGACATCACTTCCTGAAGGTTTTAGCTCCCAGAGACCTGCTGTGTGTTTTTAGCACATAAACATCTGAGGATCCAGTTCATAAGAGACTCATTGCCTTTTAATAAAGGATCTGTTGGCCTGAATATCTGCTTATTTTAAAGTCCAAAGTAAGAGTTTTTTTATCAGTTCTCAGCAGCTTTAAAGTGAACATCTGGTCTGAGCTCCTTTATCCTCCAACACAGCCTGAACCCTCTGAGACCAGCTTTCTGTCATTTCTTTAAGGAGTCTTCAGGAATAGTTCTCCAGGCTTCTTGAAGGACATCCCAAAGCTCTTCTTTGGATGTGGGCTGCCTTTTGTTCCGTTCTCTGTCAGATGATCCCACACTGCTTCAATAATGTTGAGGTCCGGGCTCTGGGGAGGATTCATCCCTCCATAAGACCTGTTGCCACTGATTTTCAGTCCACTTCTTGTGTCATTTGGCATAGCTCAGCCTTTTCTCCCTGTTTCCCTTCCTTAAGAACGGCTTCTTGACAGCCACCCTTCCATGGAGACCATTTCTGATGAGGCTTGGGCCAACAGTAGATGGATCAGCTGAAGGTCCAGATGCATCTCTCAGGTCCTGTCAGGTCACAGCTGGATTTTTTCCTCTTTCTTAAGGACATCACTTTCAGATCCTGTTCATCTGCTGTAGATAGTTTTTTAGGCCTGACACTTCTTCTTTTGTCCTCCACTTGTCCAGTTTCCTCAAATGTTTTAAGGACACACTGCACACCATGCTGAGATATGCCAAGTTTTCAGCTAATAGCTCTTTGGGAATCACCTTGTTGCTGCATAAATCCTATTTTCTGTCTGTCAAACTGTGTTTTCTTTGCAGTTTTTCATAGATGCAACTAAAGAAATGGGAACAAATGATGTGTCTTTGTGACAAAGTGCCTAAAGATCCAATTTAAAACGGCTTCTTTGCTAAGTTGTCTGTTCTGTGTCGACACAACACTGGTTCATCCCTTGAGTTAGGAGCCTTTTTCCTGCCTGAATGCTTCATAGCTCAGAGTTAAGCGGCTGAACAAAGAAAAAACACATTCCTCTGAAAATGCTCAGGAACAAGGACTGAAAATGAGGGAAAAAGCAGAAAAACTTTAAAAGCCTTCAGAAAGAAAACCATAAAGCAAACTGACTTTGATCTCTTGGGATGGAATTAAATCTCATCGTGAGGTTAGAAATAAAGTGTCGGACTCATCAAAGTGACGTTCAGTTGAATGAAAGGGAGAGGAGAGGAGAGGAAAGGAGGGGAGGAGAGGAGAGGAGAGGAGGGGAGGAGAGGGAAAGAAAGAGAGAGGAGAGGGGGAGAGGAGAAGAGGGGAGGGGAGAGGAGGAGGGGAAAGAGAGGAAGGAGAGGAGAGGAAGAGGAGGAGGAGAGGAGAGGAAGGACATCTCAGGAGGAGAGGAGAGGGGGAGTGCTGGAGGAGAGGGGGAGTGCTGGAGGAGAGGGGGAGTGCTGGAGGAGAGGGGGAGTGCTGGAGTGGGGGAGTGCTGGAGTGGGGGAGTGCTGGAGGAGTGGGGGAGTGCTGGAGGAGAGGGGGAGTGTTGGAGGAGAGGGGGAGTGCTGGAGGTCACGGCCTCCCCCCTGATGGTGTGATGGATCCAGTCTGACAACCAGAGCCGGCTGGAGTCCGCCGGTTTCTGTCCTGAACGACACACACTTCTCCTCCACCAGTTTCCCCCGGAGGTGTTTTCTTTATCGACTGCGGATCTGTCTGGAAGCACTCGTGCACACACTCGTGCACACACACGTGCACACACTCGTGCACACACACAGTTACACAGGAAGTATTGGTATAGTTGCTGTAGTTACAGCAGCTGATGTAGTTGCTGCAGAAGAAGAAGAAGAAGAAGAAGTGTTTATATTTATGTCTTTAGCCGACGCTTTTATCCTTTTTCCCTTTTATCCAAAGCGACTTACAGGTAGGGTTAGGGGGGTCCAGTAGGGGTAAGGACCTCTACAGGAGGGGTAAGGACCCCCCAGTAGGGGTAAGGACCCCTACAGGAGGGGTAAGGACCCCTACAGGAGGGGTAAGGACCCCTACAGGAGGGGTAAGGACCGCACTGACCTGCTGCGGTCCAGATGTTTCAACAGTCCAGCCGCTGCACTGACCTGCTGCGGTCCAGATGTTTCAACAGTCCAGCCGCTGCACTGACCTGCTGCGGTCCAGATGTTTCAACAGTCCAGCTGCCGCACTGACCTGCTGCGGTCCAGATGTTTCAACAGTTCAGCCGCTGCACTGACCTGCTGCGGTCCAGATGTTTCAACAGTCCAGCTGCCGCACTGACCTGCTGCGGTCCAGATGTTTCAACAGTTCAGCCGCCGCACTGACCTGCTGCGGTCCAGATGTTTCAACAGTCCAGCCGCCGCACTGACCTGCTGCGGTCCAGATGTTTCAACAGTCCAGCCGCCGCACTGACCTGCTGCGGTCCAGATGTTTCAACAGTCCAGCCGCCGCACTGACCTGCTGCGGTCCAGATGTTTCAACAGTCCAGCCGCTGCACTGACCTGCTGCGGTCCAGATGTTTCACCACCTGAAAACACTGAACATACAACAGAGAAGACCCAGGAAAGCTCCACCGGGGGAACGGGACAACGTTCTTCTCCCAAAGGTCCAGCAGCTGGTCTCCCAGTCCCAGATGTTTCCAGATGTTGTTAGAAGAAGAGGGGGGGCTAAAAACAGCCAAACAGTCTGTTGGGCTCTGGACTGAACTGAGGAACGCAGTGATTAAAGTGAGGCGAGTGATCGCCGGGGTGTTGATGGTGATGATGAAGGTTATGACAGCGATGATGACGGTTATGACAGCGATGATGACGGTTATTCAGAGGAATGGATTCGCGCTCAGCGAGGAGTCTCACGTGTGACCTCACTGACTGAGACTCGCCAGGGAGACCAGAGAGCTGTGGGAGGCTGAATCAGTCAGTAACGCAGCGATGAGGTAAATATTTTCATACCTGTCCCAGCTGCCTCTGGGTGGGGGGCAGCTGCCCCCAGGACAGGTCCAGTCCAGCCCGGGCCACACCGAGCCGCTCACTCCCGGGTCAGTTTGGGGTCAGCAGCTGACCAACAGGCATGTTTTTGGACGGTGGAAAGAAGATAAAAACCTGATAAAGGATGGAAACTCCACTCAGAAAGGCCCCAGCAGGGATTCCAACCAGCAGGGATTCCAACCAGCAGGGATCACCCACATCCAGGACTGATGGTGTTTGTGGCTTTAATGAATAAAACTATTGATCTGAGGGGTATAAACTGAGGGGTATAAACTGAGGGCTGTAAACTGAGGGGTATAAACTGAGGGGTATAAGCTGAGGGCTGTAAACTGAGGGGTATAAGCTGAGGGGTATAAACTGAGGGGTGTAAACTGAGGGCTGTAAACTGAGGGGTATAAACTGAGGGGTATAAGCTGAGGGGTATAAACTGAGGGGTGTAAGCTGAGGGGTATAAGCTGAGGGGTGTAAACTGAGGGGTATAAGCTGAGGGGTATAAGCTGAGGGGTGTAAACTGAGGGGTATAAACTGAGGGGTATAAGCTGAGGGCTGTAAACTGAGGGGTGTAAACTGAGGGGTATAAACTGAGGGCTGTAAACTGAGGGGTATAAGCTGAGGGGTATAAGCTGAGGGGTGTAAACTGAGGGGTGTAAACTGAGGGGTGTAAACTGAGGGGTGTAAACTGAGGGGTGTAAGCTGAGGGGTGTAAGCTGAGGGGTGTAAACTGAGGGGTGTAAACTGAGGGGTATAAACTGAGGGGTATAAGCTGAGGGGTGTAAGATGAGGGGTATAAACTGAGGGGTATAAGCTGAGGGGTATAAACTGAGGGGTATAAACTGAGGGGTGTAAACTGAGGGGTATAAACTGAGGGGTATAAACTGAGGGGTATAAGCTGAGGGGTATAAACTGAGGGGTATAAGCTGAGGGGTGTAAGATGAGGGGTATAAACTGAGGGGTGTAAGATGAGGGGTATAAACTGAGGGGTATAAACTAAGGGGTGTAAGATGAGGGGTATAAACTGAGGGGTATAAGCTGAGGGGTGTAAACTGAGGGGTATAAACTGAGGGGTATAAGCTGAGGGGTGTAAACTGAGGGGTATAAGCTGAGGGGTATAAACTGAGGGGTATAAACTGAGGGGTATAAACTGAGGGGTGTAAACTGAGGGGTATAAGCTGAGGGGTATAAACTAAGGGGTATAAGCTGAGGGGTATAAACTGAGGGGTATAAACTGAGGGGTGTAAACTGAGGGGTATAAGCTGAGGGGTATAAGCTGAGGGGTGTAAACTGAGGGGTATAAGCTGAGGGGTATAAACTGAGGGGTATAAGCTGAGGGGTATAAGATGAGGGGTATAAACTGAGGGGTGTAAACTGAGGGGTATAAACTGAGGGGTATAAGCTGAGGGGTATAAGCTGAGGGGTGTAAACTGAGGGGTATAAACTGAGGGGTATAAACTGAGGGGTATAAGCTGAGGGGTATAAGCTGAGGGGTGTAAGATGAGGGGTATAAACTGAGGGGTGTAAGCTGAGGGGTATAAACTGAGGGGTGTAAACTGAGGGGTATAAGCTGAGGGGTGTAAACTGAGGGGTATAAACAGGGGTATAAGCTGAGGGGTGTAAGATGAGGGGTATAAACTGAGGGGTATAAGCTGAGGGGTATAAACTGAGGGGTGTAAACTGAGGGGTATAAACTGAGGGGTATAAACTGAGGGGTATAAGCTGAGGGGTGTAAGATGAGGGGTATAAACTGAGGGGTGTAAACTGAGGGGTGTAAACTGAGGGGTATAAACTGATGGGTATAAGCTGAGGGGTGTAAGATGAGGGGTGTAAGATGAGGGGTATAAACTGAGGGGTATAAACTGAGGAGTATAAACTGAGGGGTGTAAACTGAGGGGTATAAACTGAGGGGTATAAGCTGAGGGGTATAAACTGAGGGGTATAAACTGAGGGGTATAAACTGAGGGGTGTAAACTGAGGGGTATAAACTGAGGGGTATAAGCTGAGGGGTATAAGCTGAGGGGTATAAACTGAGGGGAATAAACTGAGGGGTATAAGCTGAGGGGTGTAAGATGAGGGGTATAAACTGAGGGGTATAAACTGAGGGGTGTAAACTGAGGGGTATAAACTGAGGGGTATAAGCTGAGGGGTATAAACTAAGGGGTATAAGCTGAGGGGTATAAACTGAGGGGTGTAAGCTGAGGGGTATAAACTGAGGGGTGTAAGCTGAGGGGTATAAGCTGAGGGGTGTAAACTGAGGGGTATAAGATGAGGGGTATAAACTGAGGGGTATAAACTGAGGGGTATAAGCTGAGGGGTATAAGCTGAGGGGTGTAAGATGAGGGGTATAAACTGAGGGGTATAAGCTGAGGGGTATAAACTGAGGGGTGTAAACTGAGGGGTGTAAACTGAGGGGTATAAGCTGAGGGGTGTAAACTGAGGGGTATAAGATGAGGGGTATAAACTGAGGGGTATAAACTGAGGGGTATAAGCTGAGGGGTATAAACTGAGGGGTATAAGCTGAGGGGTGTAAGATGAGGGGTATAAACTGAGGGGTATAAGCTGAGGGGTGTAAACTGAGGGGTATAAACTGAGGGGTATAAACTGAGGGGTGTAAACTGAGGGGTATAAACTGAGGGGTATAAACTGAGGGGTATAAGCTGAGGGGTGTAAGATGAGGGGTATAAACTGAGGGGTGTAAACTGAGGGGTATAAACTGAGGGGTATAAGCTGAGGGGTATAAGCTGAGGGGTGTAAGATGAGGGGTATAAACTGAGGGGTGTAAGCTGAGGGGTATAAACTGAGGGGTATAAGATGAGGGGTATAAACTGAGGGGTATAAACTGAGGGGTATAAGCTGAGGGGTGTAAGATGAGGGGTATAAACTGAGGGGTGTAAACTGAGGGGTATAAACTGAGGGGTATAAGCTGAGGGGTATAAGCTGAGGGGTGTAAGATGAGGGGTATAAACTGAGGGGTGTAAGCTGAGGGGTATAAACTGAGGGGTATAAGATGAGGGGTATAAACTGAGGGGTATAAACTGGGGTATAAGCTGAGGGGTATAAGCTGAGGGGTGTAAGATGAGGGGTATAAACTGAGGGGTATAAGCTGAGGGGTATAAACTGAGGGGTGTAAACTGAGGGGTATAAACTGAGGGGTATAAGATGAGGGGTATAAACTGAGGGGTATAAACTGAGGGGTATAAGCTGAGGGGTGTAAGATGAGGGGTATAAACTGAGGGGTATAAGCTGAGGGGTGTAAACTGAGGGGTATAAACTGAGGGGTATAAACTGAGGGGTGTAAACAGGGGTATAAGATGAGGGGTATAAACTGAGGGGTATAAGCTGAGGGGTATAAGCTGAGGGGTGTAAGATGAGGGGTGTAAACTGAGGGGTATAAACTGAGGGGTATAAACTGAGGGGTATAAGCTGAGGGGTATAAACTGAGGGGTATAAGCTGAGGGGTGTAAACTGAGGGGTATAAACTGAGGGGTATAAACTGAGGGGTGTAAACTGAGGGGTATAAACTGAGGGGTATAAACTGAGGGGTATAAGCTGAGGGGTGTAAGATGAGGGGTATAAGCTGAGGGGTATAAGCTGAGGGGTATAAACTGAGGGGTAT
The DNA here is from genome assembly GCF_036924035.1 of Leuresthes tenuis. Taxonomy (NCBI): domain Eukaryota; kingdom Metazoa; phylum Chordata; class Actinopteri; order Atheriniformes; family Atherinopsidae; genus Leuresthes; species Leuresthes tenuis. The sequence continues at coordinate 28,392,604 of NW_027325355.1, read as the reverse complement.
AAACTGAGGGGTGTAAACTGAGGGGTATAAGATGAGGGGTATAAACTGAGGGGTATAAGCTGAGGGGTATAAGCTGAGGGGTGTAAGATGAGGGGTGTAAACTGAGGGGTATAAACTGAGGGGTATAAACTGAGGGGTATAAGCTGAGGGGTATAAACTGAGGGGTATAAGCTGAGGGGTGTAAACTGAGGGGTATAAACTGAGGGGTATAAACTGAGGGGTGTAAACTGAGGGGTATAAACTGAGGGGTGTAAGATGAGGGGTATAAGCTGAGGGGTATAAACTGAGGGGTGTAAACTGAGGGGTATAAACTGAGGGGTGTAAACTGAGGGGTATAAACTGAGGGGTGTAAACTGAGGGGTATAAGCTGAGGGGTGTAAACTGAGGGGTATAAACTGAGGGGTATAAACTGAGGGGTATAAGCTGAGGGGTGTAAACTGAGGGGTATAAGATGAGGGGTATAAACTGAGGGGTATAAACTGAGGGGTGTAAACTGAGGGGTATAAGCTGAGGGGTGTAAACTGAGGGGTATAAACTGAGGGGTATAAGCTGAGGGGTGTAAACTGAGGGGTATAAACTGAGGGGTATAAACTGAGGGGTATAAGCTGAGGGGTATAAGCTGAGGGGTATAAACTGAGGGGTATAAACTAAGGGGTATAAGCTGAGGGGTGTAAAATGAGGGGTATAAGCTGAGGGGGGGCTAATCAGCAGGGGAAATGCACCTGAACACATGAGGGCAAACTCTGCTGAAAGAAACAGGAAGCAGGAAATGACCGGAGGAAAACTCACCGACCATCACAGAGATGTCATCTCTCTGGTGGGACCTGGGTCTGAAACATCCTCCTGCCCTGAAGCAGCTCTGAGCTCCTCACCTGGCCTGCTGGAGCCCAGCCCACCTGCCACAGGTGTCTCAGATCTCAGCGCCTGACTGGAGCGGGCTGTTCCCGCCTCGCGCTGCTTTTTCCTGACCCGACCGAGCCTCGGCCGGCGCCGCCTCACAGCTGCCACCCTGGATCTGCGGAGGGGTGCGGACGAGCTGCGCTGCGCTGCCGCTTCTGCTCACACCTCGCGGATGTTCACACATATTGTTTCTGCTGACGCACACGCGGCTCGCTGGCTGCAAAGCTGCGAGATAAACTTGAGCTGAGTTCATTGGACAGAGGGGTGAGTGGCAGCTGGGGGGCGGGGCCACGGTGAAACCAGCTTTCCCTCTCACAGCCTCTGACTTCAGGCTGATTCAGAGTCAGATGAGAAGCAGGCTGTCAGCTCACACCTGACTGTCAATTAAATCAGTCGTGCACCGAGCGACTCGTGCACGTGTGACGGAGCTTTTGAAGTCTTGAACCGACAGGAAATGATGTGAAGTGTGCAGTAAATAAGGTAAAAGCTTCAGGAATAGTTCTCCAGGCTTCTTGAAGGACATCCCAAAGCTCTTCTTTGGATGTGGGCTGCCTTTTGTTCCGTTCTCTGTCAGATGATCCCACACTGCTTCAATAATGTTGAGGTCCGGGCTCTGGGGAGGATTCATCCCTCCATAAGACCTGTTGCCACTGATTTTCAGTCCACTTCTTGTGTCATTTGGCACAGCTCAGCCTTTTCTCCCTGTTTCCCTTCCTTAAGAACGGCTTCTTGACAGCCACCCTTCCATGGAGACCATTTCTGATGAGGCTTGGGCCAACAGTAGATGGATCAGCTGAAGGTCCAGATGCATCTCTCAGGTCCTGTCAGGTCACAGCTGGATTTTTTCCTCTTTCTTAAGGACATCACTTTCAGATCCTGTTCATCTGCTGTAGATAGTTTTTTAGGCCTGACACTTCTTCTTTTGTCCTCCACTTGTCCAGTTTCCTCAAATGTTTTAAGGACACACTGCACCCCATGCTGAGATATGCCAAGTTTTCAGCTAACAGCTCTTTGGGAATCACCTTGTTGCTGCAGAAATCCTATTTTCTGTCTGTCAAACTGTGTTTTCTTTGCTGTTTTTCAGAGATGCAGCTAAAGAAATGGGAACAAATTATGTGTCTTTGTGACAAAGTGCCTAAAGATCCAGTTTAAAACGGCTTCTTTGCTAAGTTGTCTGTTCTGTGTCGACTCAACACTGGTTGGAAGAAGCTCGAATCCTTTCTGCTCTTTTTCTGGTGGAGCGGTTCTGCCTCCTTCTGACCAACAGAACAAACTACAGGTTGAATTCCATCCAGCAGCACTAGATCCGACCTGTTTGTTATTCTCCTTCCTGTTGTCACAGAACATTTAGTTTCAGTTTTTACTCCTCACAAACTGAAGCGTGTTTTTTGCTGGTTGGAAATGTTTCCAACACCTGTTGCCACGGCAGCAAAATGTCCTATTTTCAAAGTAAAACAGAGTCGGACTCGTATTTATATTTATGTATCGCACAGTGTTTCAATCAGCGGCAGAACTCAGAGGTAATCCGTGTGTGTGGGGATTAACGATTAGTGTCTTCATGGAAACTGGAGCAGCTTTCATGCGCTTCATGCCTCCGTCTTTCTGTAATCCTCCTGCTCTGTGATACGACAGCGGATCACACGGCCGTAAAAACACTCTGCTTGCAGCTGGAGTTGTAGTTTGTAGGATTTAGACGAGTTGTGATACAGCAGCAGTGGAGGATGAAACCTGAGGAACCAGGAGCCTGTGATTTTACTCTTAATTCCTCCTCATAACCCACTTAAGTCCCCGTTATAACAGACAGGAAGAAAACCTTCCAGTTTCTCATCCTTTGAAGGTTTGAGGAAACTGAAGAGGCTCCGGGCGGCTGTAGCAGAACAATAACTCAGGTCAGATGAATCAGAGACAGCTGATCCCTGCAGACACCTGATATCTGGGAGTTCTGCAGCTGTTTGATGTGACGTAACAACCTGAAACGGATTTATAAAAGCTTTACCGAGACAAAGTGAAAGAATGAATTCATCAGGTTCTTATCTGGTCTGAAAATGAACTAAATCCAGCTTCAGGTTAACGGCACAGATTACATTAAACTAAGTGGAGCAGCCAGTTTTCAGGTGTGTTTTAGCATGATGCCGAGGAGGAAAGACACCAGCAAAGATCTCAGGGAAGCAGCTGCTACAACAAGATGTTTCACTGAGTCAAACTGAGACAAAACACAGAAGCAGTGTGTGAATAACTAAGTGTTTCCACGGGAACTCAGAGGGTAAGAAGCAGCCAGGAGCTGCTGATCAATGCTCTGATTAACTGATCAATGCTCTGATTAACTGATCATCAGTCAGTGTGAGCAGCTCTATAAAAGCAGGAGTTCTGCCAGTTTAACACGATGCCAAGGAGGAAAGACACCAGCAATGATTAAAGGTCACCCCAAGGTGAAGAAGCCCAGAGCTACATCTCAGACTCTACAGGCCTCAGTTAGCATGTTAAAGGTTAAAGGTCACCCCAAGGTGAAAAAGCCCAGAGCTACATCTCAGACTCTACAGGCCTCAGTTAGCATGTTAAAGGTTAAAGGTCACCCCAAGGTGAAAAAGCCCAGAGCTACATCTCAGACTCTACAGGCCTCAGTTAGCATGTTAAAGGTCAAAGGTCACCCCAAGGTGAAGAAGCCCAGAGCTACATCTCAGACTCTACAGGCCTCAGTTAGCATGTTAAAGGTTAAAGGTCACCCCAAGGTGAAAAAGCCCAGAGCTACATCTCAGACTCTACAGGCCTCAGTTAGCATGTTAAAGGTCAAAGGTCACCCCAAGGTGAAGAAGCCCAGAGCTACATCTCAGACTCTACAGGCCTCAGTTAGCATGTTAAAGGTTAAAGGTCACCCCAAGGTGAAGAAGCCCAGAGCTACATCTCAGACTCTACAGGCCTCAGTTAGCATGTTAAAGGTCAAAGGTCACCCCAAGGTGAAGAAGCCCAGAGCTACATCTCAGACTCTACAGGCCTCAGTTAGCATGTTAAAGGTTAAAGGTCACCCCAAGGTGAAGAAGCCCAGAGCTACATCTCAGACTCTACAGGCCTCAGTTAGCATGTTAAAGGTTAAAGGTCACCCCAAGGTGAAGAAGCCCAGAGCTACATCTCAGACTCTACAGGCCTCAGTTAGTATGTTAAAGGTTAAAGGTCACCCCAAGGTGAAAAAGCGCAGAGCTACATCTCAGACTCCACAGGCCTCAGTTAGCATGTTAAAGGTTAAAGGTCACCCCAAGGGGAAGAAGCCCAGAGCTACATCTCAGACTCTACAGGCCTCAGTTAGTATGTTAAAGGTTAAAGGTCACCCCAAGGGGAAAAAGCGCAGAGCTACATCTCAGACTCTACAGGCCTCAGTTAGCATGTTAAAGGTCAAAGGTCATGACAGCAAAGTTAGAAAAAGGCTGAACAAGGATGGCTTGTTTGGAAGGGCTGCAGGAGAAAGCCTCTTCTCTCTAAAAAGAACATGGCAGCACAGCTTAGGTTTGCAAAGCTGCATCTGAACAAAGCTCAAGACTTCTGGAACAATGTCCTTTGGACAGACCAGAGCAAAGTGGAGATGTTTGGTCCTAATGCACAGCAGCACGTTTGGAGGAAACCAAACACAGCAGATCAGCACAAACACCTCATACCAGCTGTCAAGCACGGTGGTGGAGGGCTGATGATCTGGGCTGGTTCTGCAGCCACAGGACCTGGGCACCTTGCAGTCATTGAGTCCACCATGAACTCCTCTGGATACCAAAGTATTCTAGAGTCAAATGTGAGGCCATCTGTCCCACAGCTAAAGCTGGGCTGAAACTGGCTCATCAACAGGACAAAGATCCCAAACACAGCAGCAGATCTACAGCAGAATGTGGGAAAAAGAAAAGAATCAATCTACAGTTTTTAATCAATTATGAAATCAAAAATAAGATGTTTATGAGGATAAAGTGTCTTATCAAGTGCTTTAAGTAGTTGTCTTTTAGGGCTGTTAATGCAGGAAATGCTCCTTTTAAACATCTAAATGCTTCTTTATTGCTTCACTTTTGATCATTTGAGCTGTTTGACGGTAAATCTCAGTCAGTTGGTCTGAGCTGGAACACTTCAACAGTTCGCCTGCTCTAATTAACCATCTGCTGGGTTAGTTCTCATCTTTAATGACTCCAGGTGGAAACTGGACTGATCAATGAGTTTGTGGAACTGTAAACCAACCCTAAACGATTATTAAGCACTATAAAGCAGTCAGGCAGCTGCTGAGGGACGTTTACGGGTTAGTTTGCATGATACGTTCCTTTTTCTTTGCATTAAAAGTGTAAAATCAGCTCAAACAAAACAGGAAAACTCAACTCGACTTGTTTTTTAATCAGGAGAAAAGAGGAAACCCAGGAGCTGCTGCTGCTCTGCACTCAGGTAAAGGATCAATTATTACAGGAAAAGGTCCAGTAGACATCGGTCCTGTGTCCCTGCTGCATGACGGAAGAATCGTGGACACATTTAACTCTGAATTTGGGTTAAAAGCAGTCGGATGGAGGTTTGAGGTCCGTTCACCATCCATCCGTCCACAGATGGCTGTGAAAGAAGGTTTTTCAGGAAACAACCTGATAGATGAGGAAACTCCACCTTCTGTCTTTCTCTGCAGGTTCAGCATCTGTCTCCTCTGTAGATTTGTTCCAGTTTTAAATCTTTCGCTGTGGCTGATTGTCCTGTCGTGGGATTAAAGATCTGCAGCTTTTCTTAAGCCACGAGGGTCATGAAAAGGCCTGAAAGCCGCCTCCACCTCGGGGCATCCTCTGTTCAGAGGATACGCCTCGTTGTCCTGGGCAACTGACGCCCAAAAAGTGCTGCTAATAAAACCAAGTTTTAGTGGAGTCGGGACAAAACAAAGAGTCCTGCATCAAAGCACAAATATGAGTTCTGTGATGCTCTAAAACACAGAGAAGCAGCAAAAATGCCTTTAAATGCATCGTTATTGTTTGATATTTAGCTCATTTTCTGCTTTACTTGGTGACGCACCTTTAAAAAAAAAAACCTGAATGTTTCTAAACTGGAATTTTCACATTTAAATACTGAAAAACTTCTTTTTTTTTTTAGCATTTTAAACTAACTGCTGTTGTGAAAAGATTTCAAATGTGGATTTGATGTTTTAAATCTATAAAATAACTTTAAAGATATATATTTTTGCCTTTAAAAACCATTTTAGTCTGATCAGCCTGTTTTTGAGCCAAAGGAAACCTCTGATCAGCCTGTTTTTGAGCCAAAGGAACATCTGATCAGCCTGTTTTTGAGCCAAAGGAAACCTCTGATCAGCCTGTTTTTCAGCCAAAGGAAACCTCTGATCAGCCTGTTTTTGAGCCAAAGGAAACCTCTGATCAGCCTGTTTTTGAGCCAAAGGAAACCTCTGATCAGCCTGTTTTTGAGCCAAAGGAAACCTCTGATCAGCCTGTTTTTGAGCCAAAGGAAACCTCTGATCAGCCTGTTTTTGAGCCAAAGGAAACCTCTGATCAGCCTGTTTTTGAGCCAAAGGAAACCTCTGATCAGCCTGTTTTTGAGCCAAAGGAAACCTCTGATCAGCCTGTTTTTGAGCCAAAGGAAACCTCTGATCAGCCTGTTTTTGAGCCAAAGGAAACCTCTGATCAGCCTGTTTTTGAGCCAAAGGAAACCTCTGATCAGCCTGTTTTTGAGCCAAAGGAAACCTCTGATCAGCCTGTTTTTGAGCCAAAGGAAACCTCTGATCAGCCTGTTTTTGAGCCAAAGGAAACCTCTGATCAGCCTGTTTTTGAGCCAAAGGAAACCTCTGATCAGCCTGTTTTTGAGCCAAAGGAAACCTCTGATCAGCCTGTTTTTGAGCCAAAGGAACCCTCTGATCAGCCTGTTTTTGAGCCAAAGGAAACCTCTGATCAGCCTGTTTTTGAGCCAAAGGAAACCTCTGATCAGCCTGTTTTTGAGCCAAAGGAAACCTCTGATCAGCCTGTTTTTGAGCCAAAGGAAACCTCTGATCAGCCTGTTTTTGAGCCAAAGGAAACCTCTGATCAGCCTGTTTTTGAGCCAAAGGACCCTCTGATCAGCCTGTTTTTGAGCTAAAGGAAACCTCTGATCAGCCTGTTTTTGAGCTAAAGGAAACCTCTGATCAGCCTGTTTTTCAGCCAAAGGAAACCTCTGATCAGCCTGTTTTTGAGCCAAAGGAACCCTCTGATCAGCCTGTTTTTGAGCCAAAGGAAACCTCTGATCAGCCTGTTTTTGAGCCAAAGGAAACCTCTGATCAGCCTGTTTTTGAGCCAAAGGAAACCTCTGATCAGCCTGTTTTTCAGCCAAAGGAACCCTCTGATCAGCCTGTTTTTGAGCCAAAGGAAACCTCTGATCAGCCTGTTTTTGAGCCAAAGGAAACCTCTGATCAGCCTGTTTTTGAGCCAAAGGAAACCTCTGATCAGCCTGTTTTTGAGCCAAAGGAAACCTCTGATCAGCCTGTTTTTGAGCCAAAGGAAACCTCTGATCAGCCTGTTTTTGAGCCAAAGGAAACCTCTGATCAGCCTGTTTTTGAGCCAAAGGACCCTCTGATCAGCCTGTTTTTGAGCCAAAGGAAACCTCTGATCAGCCTGTTTTTGAGCCAAAGGAAACCTCTGATCAGCCTGTTTTTCAGCCAAAGGAAACCTCTGATCAGCCTGTTTTTCAGCCAAAGGAAACCTCTGATCAGCCTGTTTTTGAGCCAAAGGACCCTCTGATCAGCCTGTTTTTGAGCCAAAGGAACCTCTGATCAGCCTGTTTTTGAGCCAAAGGAAACCTCTGATCAGCCTGTTTTTGAGCCAAAGGACCCTCTGATCAGCCTGTTTTTGAGCCAAAGGAAACCTCTGATCAGCCTGTTTTTGAGCCAAAGGAAACCTCTGATCAGCCTGTTTTTCAGCCAAAGGAAACCTCTGATCAGCCTGTTTTTGAGCCAAAGGACCCTCTGATCAGCCTGTTTTTGAGCCAAAGGAAACCTCTGATCAGCCTGTTTTTCAGCCAAAGGAAACCTCTGATCAGCCTGTTTTTCAGCCAAAGGAACCCTCTGATCAGCCTGTTTTTCAGCCAAAGGAAACCTCTGATCAGCCTGTTTTTCAGCCAAAGGAAACCTCTGATCAGCCTGTTTTTCAGCCAAAGGAAACCTCTGATCAGCCTGTTTTTGAGCCAAAGGAAACCTCTGATCAGCCTGTTTTTGAGCCAAAGGAAACCTCTGATCAGCCTGTTTTTGAGCCAAAGGAAACCTCTGATCAGGCTGTTTTTGAGCCAAAGGAAACCTCTGATCAGCCTGTTTTTGAGCCAAAGCAAACCTCTCACACCTACAGACTGTTTTAAACAGCCCGACGTGTCTGGACCTCCCAGCTGGGCTTCAGCCCCCCCCACACACACAGCTCAGAGCTGAGCTGAGCTGAGCTTCCTGGTGAATAATTGACGAACACTCCCCCTCTTCGCCCCTCTCTGTGTCTCTTTCCATCACTCCGTCTTTGTCGTGTCGCTCGTCAGCTCCTCCGGACCGTGACCGCCCCCCCCGCCTCCATCATGTCCGGTTTCCACCTGCTGCAGGGTGGATGGTGACGGCTGTCGGCAGGTAACGGACTGGATCAGCTGCTGGTAAGACCTCACACTTCTGCATCTTTAAACCTAAATGTTTTAATGTTTTATTTCACAGTAAAACAGCGTGGAACCTGCAGTGTGACGCACGTGGAGACTATTAACCCGCTTCTACCCCTCTGAAACATTTCTCCTGTGCTCTGTTTTCCATCTTCACAGCATGGAAAGTCATCTTCGGAGCGATGCTTGTGCTTTACTTCCACATTTCTTCAGTAATTCAAGCTGCAATTGATGAGAAACGTGCCTCAGAATGCGCTGCATCGCGGTGAACTCCAGGTTTTTGCCCCGTGGATCAGTTTATTCGCCGGGTGCAGCTGTTGTTGAGTCGTTTTAAGCTCACTGTGGTGGATTAGATGCTTGAAGCTGATCTGCCTGAAATGAAAAGAAGCCCGGCAGATTATGCTATTATTTATGGAGAAAAGAACAAAGATTATCAAATAATGTGTCGTTGTTGGACAGATTAAATTAAGTTTATGGCACAAGAAAGCGTTCTTCACTCGACGTGCATATGTGGCGTGCACAAAACACGCTTCAAAGTTACATTTTTTCTTAAAAACTTCCTGCTGAAGCTGCTCTCATTCACACACTTTCTGTTTCTTTTGTCAGCCGACTGAACGGGTTCAGAAACAGACTGAACGGGTTCAGAAACAGACTGAACGGGTTCAGAAACAGACTGAACGGGTTCAGAAACAGACTGAACGGGGTCAGAAGCTGACTGAACGGGGTCAGAAACTGACTGAACGGAGTCAGAAAATGACTGAACGGGGTCAGAAGCTGACTGAACGGGTTCAGAAACTGACTGAACGGGGTCAGAAACAGACTGAACGGAGTCAGAAACCGACTGAACGGAGTCAGAAACAGACTGAACGGGGTCAGAAGGTGACTGAACGGAGTCAGAAACAGACTGAACGGGGTCAGAAACAGACTGAACGGGGTCAGAAACAGACTGAACGGGGTCAGAAGCCGACTGAACGGAGTCAGAAACCGACTGAACGGGGTCAGAAACAGACTGAACGGAGTCAGAAACTGACTGAACGGGGTCAGAAACAGACTGAACGGGGTCAGAAGGTGACTGAACGGAGTCAGAAACAGACTGAACGGAGTCAGAAACTGACTGAACGGGGTCAGAAACCGACTGAACGGGGTCAGAAACAGACTGAACGGGTTCAGAAGCCGACTGAACGGGTTCAGAAGCCGACTGAACGGGTTCAGAAGCCGACTGAACGGGTTCAGAAGCCGACTGAACGGGGTCAGAAGCCGACTGAACGGGGTCAGAAACAGACTGAACGGGGTCAGAAACTGACTGAACGGGGTCAGAAACTGACTGAACGGGGTCAGAAACTGACTGAACGGGGTCAGAAACTGACTGAACGGGGTCAGAAGGTGACTGAACGGGGTCAGAAGGTGACTGAACGGGGTCAGAAGGTGACTGAACGGGGTCAGAAACAGACTGAACGGAGTCAGAAACAGACTGAACGGGGTCAGAAACTGACTGAACGGGGTCAGAAACTGACTGAACGGGGTCAGAAGCCGACTGAACGGGGTCAGAAGCTGACTGAACGGGGTCAGAAGCTGACTGAACGGGTTCAGAAGCCGACTGAACGGGGTCAGAAGCCGACTGAACGGGGTCAGAAACAGACTGAACGGGGTCAGAAACTGACTGAACGGGGTCAGAAACTGACTGAACGGGGTCAGAAACTGACTGAACGGGGTCAGAAACTGACTGAACGGGGTCAGAAGGTGACTGAACGGGGTCAGAAGGTGACTGAACGGGGTCAGAAGGTGACTGAACGGGGTCAGAAACAGACTGAACGGGGTCAGAAACAGACTGAACGGGGTCAGAAACTGACTGAACGGGGTCAGAAACTGACTGAACGGGGTCAGAAGCCGACTGAACGGGGTCAGAAGCTGACTGAACGGGGTCAGAAGCTGACTGAACGGAGTCAGAAGGTGACTGAACGGGGTCAGAAGCCGACTGAACGGGGTCAGAAGGTGACTGAACGGGTTCAGAAACTGACTGAACGGGTTCAGAAACTGACCGAACGGAGTCAGAAGGTGACTGAACGGAGTCAGAAGGTGACTGAACGGAGTCAGAAACAGACTGAACGGGGTCAGAAACAGACTGAACGGGGTCAGAAACAGACTGAACGGGGTCAGAAACAGACTGAACGGGGTCAGAAACTGACTGAACGGGGTCAGAAGGTGACTGAACGGGGTCAGAAGGTGACTGAACGGGGTCAGAAACCGACTGAACGGGGTCAGAAGCCGACTGAACGGGGTCAGAAGGTGACTGAACGGGGTCAGAAGCCGACTGAACGGGTTCAGAAGCCGACTGAACGGGGTCAGAAGCCGACTGAACGGGTTCAGAAACAGACTGAACGGAGTCAGAAACTGACTGAACGGGGTCAGAAACTGACTGAACGGGGTCAGAAGGTGACTGAACGGAGTCAGAAACCGACTGAACGGGGTCAGAAACCGACTGAACGGAGTCAGAAACTGACTGAACGGAGTCAGAAACTGACTGAACGGAGTCAGAAACTGACTGAACGGAGTCAGAAGCCGACTGAACGGGTTCAGAAGCCGACTGAACGGAGTCAGAAACTGACTGAACGGAGTCAGAAACTGACTGAACGGGGTCAGAAACTGACTGAATGGGGTCAGAAGCTGACTGAACGGGTTCAGAACCCGACTGAACGGGGTCAGAACCCGACTGAACGGGTTCAGAAGCCGACTGAACGGGTTCAGAAGCCGACTGAACGGGTTCAGAAGCCGACTGAACGGGTTCAGAAGCCGACTGAACGGGGTCAGAAGCCGACTGAACGGGTTCAGAAACAGACTGAACGGAGTCAGAAACTGACTGATTGGGGTCAGAAACTGACTGAACGGGGTCAGAACCCGACTGAACGGGTTCAGAAGCCGACTGAACGGGTTCAGAAGCCGACTGAACGGGTTCAGAAGCCGACTGAACGGGTTCAGAAGCCGACTGAACGGGTTCAGAAGCCGACTGAACGGGGTCAGAAGCCGACTGAACGGGGTCAGAAACTGACTGAACGGGGTCAGAAACTGACTGAACGGGGTCAGAAACTGACTGAACGGGGTCAGAAACTGACTGAACGGGGTCAGAAACTGACTGAACGGGGTCAGAAGGTGACTGAACGGGGTCAGAAGGTGACTGAACGGGGTCAGAAGGTGACTGAACGGGGTCAGAAACAGACTGAACGGAGTCAGAAACTGACTGAACGGGGTCAGAAGCCGACTGAACGGGGTCAGAAGGTGACTGAACGGGGTCAGAAACAGACTGAACGGAGTCAGAAACTGACTGAACGGGGTCAGAAGCTGACTGAACGGAGTCAGAAGGTGACTGAACGGGGTCAGAAGGTGACTGAACGGGTTCAGAAACTGACTGAACGGGTTCAGAAACTGACCGAACGGAGTCAGAAGGTGACTGAACGGAGTCAGAAACAGACTGAACGGGGTCAGAAACAGACTGAACGGGGTCAGAAACAGACTGAACGGGGTCAGAAACAGACTGAACGGGGTCAGAAACAGACTGAACGGGGTCAGAAACTGACTGAACGGGGTCAGAAGGTGACTGAACGGGTTCAGAAACTGACTGAACGGGTTCAGAAACTGACCGAACGGAGTCAGAAGGTGACTGAACGGGGTCAGAAGGTGACTGAACGGGGTCAGAAGGTGACTGAACGGGTTCAGAAACTGACTGAACGGGTTCAGAAACTGACCGAACGGAGTCAGAAGGTGACTGAACGGAGTCAGAAACAGACTGAACGGGGTCAGAAACAGACTGAACGGGGTCAGAAACAGACTGAACGGGGTCAGAAACAGACTGAACGGGGTCAGAAACTGACTGAACGGGGTCAGAAGGTGACTGAACGGGGTCAGAAGGTGACTGAACGGGGTCAGAAGGTGACTGAACGGGGTCAGAAACCGACTGAACGGGGTCAGAAGCCGACTGAACGGGGTCAGAAGGTGACTGAACGGGGTCAGAAGCCGACTGAACGGGTTCAGAAGCCGACTGAACGGGGTCAGAAGCCGACTGAACGGGTTCAGAAACAGACTGAACGGAGTCAGAAACTGACTGAACGGGGTCAGAAACTGACTGAACGGGGTCAGAAGGTGACTGAACGGAGTCAGAAACCGACTGAACGGGGTCAGAAACCGACTGAACGGAGTCAGAAACTGACTGAACGGAGTCAGAAACTGACTGAACGGGGTCAGAAACTGACTGAACGGAGTCAGAAACTGACTGAACGGAGTCAGAAACTGACTGAACGGAGTCAGAAACTGACTGAACGGAGTCAGAAACTGACTGAACGGAGTCAGAAACTGACTGAACGGAGTCAGAACCCGACTGAACGGGTTCAGAAGCCGACTGAACGGGTTCAGAAGCCGACTGAACGGGTTCAGAAGCCGACTGAACGGGTTCAGAAGCCGACTGAACGGGTTCAGAAGCCGACTGAACGGGTTCAGAAGCCGACTGAACGGGTTCAGAAGCCGACTGAACGGGGTCAGAAGCCGACTGAACGGGTTCAGAAACAGACTGAACGGAGTCAGAAACTGACTGAACGGGGTCAGAAACTGACTGAACGGGGTCAGAAACTGACTGAACGGGGTCAGAAACTGACTGATTGGGGTCAGAAACTGACTGAACGGGGTCAGAACCCGACTGAACGGGTTCAGAAGCCGACTGAACGGGTTCAGAAGCCGACTGAACGGGTTCAGAAGCCGACTGAACGGGTTCAGAAGCCGACTGAACGGGTTCAGAAGCCGACTGAACGGGGTCAGAAGCCGACTGAACGGGGTCAGAAACTGACTGAACGGGGTCAGAAACTGACTGAACGGGGTCAGAAGGTGACTGAACGGGGTCAGAAGGTGACTGAACGGGTTCAGAAGGTGACTGAACGGGGTCAGAAGCTGACTGAACGGGGTCAGAAGCCGACTGAACGGGTTCAGAAGCCGACTGAACGGGGTCAGAAGCCGACTGAACGGGTTCAGAAACAGACTGAACGGAGTCAGAAACTGACTGAACGGGGTCAGAAACTGACTGAACGGGGTCAGAAACTGACTGAACGGGGTCAGAAACTGACTGATTGGGGTCAGAAACTGACTGAACGGGGTCAGAACCCGACTGAACGGGTTCAGAAGCCGACTGAACGGGTTCAGAAGCCGACTGAACGGGTTCAGAAGCCGACTGAACGGGTTCAGAAGCCGACTGAACGGGGTCAGAAGCCGACTGAACGGGGTCAGAAACTGACTGAACGGGGTCAGAAACTGACTGAACGGGGTCAGAAGGTGACTGAACGGGGTCAGAAGGTGACTGAACGGGGTCAGAAGCTGACTGAACGGGGTCAGAAGCCGACTGAACGGGGTCAGAAGGTGACTGAACGGGTTCAGAAGCCGACTGAACGGGTTCAGAAGCCGACTGAACGGGTTCAGAAGCCGACTGAACGGGTTCAGAAGCCGACTGAACGGGGTCAGAAGCCGACTGAACGGGGTCAGAAGCCGACTGAACGGGTTCAGAAACAGACTGAACGGAGTCAGAAACTGACTGATTGGGGTCAGAAACTGACTGAACGGGGTCAGAAGGTGACTGAACGGGGTCAGAACCCAACTGAACGGGTTCAGAAGCCGACTGAACGGGTTCAGAAGCCGACTGAACGGGTTCAGAAGCCGACTGAACGGGTTCAGAAGCCGACTGAACGGGGTCAGAAGCCGACTGAACGGGGTCAGAAACAGACTGAACGGGGTCAGAAACTGACTGAACGGGGTCAGAAACTGACTGAACGGGGTCAGAAACTGACTGAACGGGGTCAGAAACTGACTGAACGGGGTCAGAAACTGACTGAACGGGGTCAGAAGGTGACTGAACGGGGTCAGAAGGTGACTGAACGGGGTCAGAAGGTGACTGAACGGGGTCAGAAACAGACTGAACGGAGTCAGAAACCGACTGAACGGGGTCAGAAGCCGACTGAACGGGGTCAGAAGGTGACTGAACGGGGTCAGAAACAGACTGAACGGAGTCAGAAACTGACTGAACGGGGTCAGAAGCTGACTGAACGGAGTCAGAAGGTGACTGAACGGGGTCAGAAGGTGACTGAACGGGTTCAGAAACTGACCGAACGGAGTCAGAAGGTGACTGAACGGAGTCAGAAACAGACTGAACGGGGTCAGAAACAGACTGAACGGGGTCAGAAACAGACTGAACGGGGTCAGAAACAGACTGAACGGGGTCAGAAACTGACTGAACGGGGTCAGAAGGTGACTGAACGGGTTCAGAAACTGACTGAACGGGTTCAGAAACTGACCGAACGGAGTCAGAAGGTGACTGAACGGGGTCAGAAGGTGACTGAACGGGGTCAGAAGGTGACTGAACGGGTTCAGAAACTGACTGAACGGGTTCAGAAACTGACCGAACGGAGTCAGAAGGTGATTGAACGGAGTCAGAAACAGACTGAACGGGGTCAGAAACAGACTGAACGGGGTCAGAAACAGACTGAACGGGGTCAGAAACAGACTGAACGGGGTCAGAAACTGACTGAACGGGGTCAGAAGGTGACTGAACGGGGTCAGAAGGTGACTGAACGGGGTCAGAAGGTGACTGAACGGGGTCAGAAACCGACTGAACGGGGTCAGAAGCCGACTGAACGGGGTCAGAAGGTGACTGAACGGGGTCAGAAGCCGACTGAACGGGTTCAGAAGCCGACTGAACGGGGTCAGAAGCCGACTGAACGGGTTCAGAAACAGACTGAACGGAGTCAGAAACTGACTGAACGGGGTCAGAAACTGACTGAACGGGGTCAGAAGGTGACTGAACGGAGTCAGAAACCGACTGAACGGGGTCAGAAACCGACTGAACGGAGTCAGAAACTGACTGAACGGAGTCAGAAACTGACTGAACGGAGTCAGAAACTGACTGAACGGAGTCAGAAACTGACTGAACGGGGTCAGAAACTGACTGAACGGAGTCAGAAACTGACTGAACGGAGTCAGAAACTGACTGAACGGAGTCAGAAACTGACTGAACGGAGTCAGAACCCGACTGAACGGAGTCAGAACCCGACTGAACGGGTTCAGAAGCCGACTGAACGGGTTCAGAAGCCGACTGAACGGGTTCAGAAGCCGACTGAACGGGTTCAGAAGCCGACTGAACGGGGTCAGAAGCCGACTGAACGGGTTCAGAAACAGACTGAACGGAGTCAGAAACTGACTGAACGGGGTCAGAAACTGACTGAACGGGGTCAGAAACTGACTGAACGGGGTCAGAAACTGACTGAACGGGGTCAGAAACTGACTGAACGGGGTCAGAACCCGACTGAACGGGTTCAGAAGCCGACTGAACGGGTTCAGAAGCCGACTGAACGGGTTCAGAAGCCGACTGAACGGGTTCAGAAGCCGACTGAACGGGGTCAGAAGCCGACTGAACGGGGTCAGAAACTGACTGAACGGGGTCAGAAACTGACTGAACGGGGTCAGAAGGTGACTGAACTGAGTCAGAAGGTGACTGAACGGGGTCAGAAGGTGACTGAACGGGTTCAGAAGCCGACTGAACGGGGTCAGAAGGTGACTGAACGGGGTCAGAAGGTGACTGAACGGGGTCAGAAACTGACTGAACGGGGTCAGAAACTGACTGAACGGGGTCAGAAGGTGACTGAACGGAGTCAGAAGGTGACTGAACGGGGTCAGAAGGTGACTGAACGGAGTCAGAAGGTGACTGAACGGGGTCAGAAGGTGACTGAACGGGGTCAGAAGGTGACTGAACGGGGTCAGAAACTGACTGAACGGGGTCAGAAACTGACTGAACGGGGTCAGAAGCCGACTGAACGGGGTCAGAAACTGACTGAACGGGGTCAGAAACTGACTGAACGGGGTCAGAAGGTGACTGAACGGAGTCAGAAGGTGACTGAACGGGGTCAGAAGGTGACTGAACGGGTTCAGAAGCCGACTGAACGGGGTCAGAAACTGACTGAACGGGGTCAGAAGGTGACTGAACGGGGTCAGAAGCCGACTGAACGGGGTCAGAAGGTGACTGAACGGGGTCAGAAGGTGACTGAACGGGGTCAGAAGGTGACTGAACGGGGTCAGAAGCTGACTGAACGGGGTCAGAAGCCGACTGAACGGGGTCAGAAGGTGACTGAACGGGTTCAGAAACTGACTGAACGGGGTCAGAAACTGACCGAACGGAGTCAGAAGGTGACTGAACGGGGTCAGAAACTGACCGAACGGGGTCAGAAACTGACTGAAACGTCAGAAACCGACTGAACGGGGTCAGAAGGTGACTGAACGGGGGTCACTTAAAGCGTTTCCAGACTGTTTCTCTGCTCTAATGAACCCTGTTTTACAGCCTCGTCTGATAAAATCACCATTCAGGTAACTTAAAGAGTGAATCTCCCACAGAGAAGCTTACAAGCAGCAGAATGTCTTCAAATCGCTGCAATAAGATAAGATGTGAGAGGCCAGTTTAACCGGTAAAGTTTTAGTTTATTGACTTGATTTCTAATAGAAAGCATCAAAGATGCAGCTGATGAACAAAGACAGCGAGCCTTCGGTGCTTTTTTTCTTCCAGAATCCGACAGTCTGACAGTCTGAAGCCATCCTCCATGAGAGGCTTCCTGTGTGAACAGATGACGGCAGGTCAGTAAAAGCTGGATCTGTCTGCTCTTGTTTCAGAGCCGTTGGCAGCCATGAAGGAGTTGGTGTTGCTCCTCCTGGTGGTCGCGGAGGCATCCTGCAGGTCCCACGGCACCCAATGTGTGCCGGGCTGTCAATGTCGAGAAGACCTCAAGTTCACCATCTGCTCCCGGGCTCTCCTCAGCCAGCTGCCCAGCGGAGTCTCAGCCTCCTCCGAACTCCTCGATTTGTCCGACAACCTCATCTCCGTCATCCCCAAACGCGCCTTCAGCAACAACCACAAACTCAGAGTGCTGCTGCTGCAGAGCAACAACATCAGCGAGGTGCAGGATGGCAGCTTCTCTCAGCTGGAGTTCCTGCAGAAGCTGGACCTGAGCTGGAACCGGATCTCCACCCTGACCGAAGGGTTCTCCGTGGGCTTGGGCTTCCTGCGGGAGCTGCAGCTGGCCCACAACCAGCTGAGCAGCCTGGACAGCTGGAGCTTCCTGCACCTGGACGGCCTCCAGAAGTTGAACCTGACCAGCAACCGCATCCAAACCATCCACGCGAGGTCCTTCGCCTACATGAGCACCCTGCGGCAGCTCCAGCTGGAGGACAACCGGGTGACGTCACTGAGGCGGGGCACCTTCTCCATGCTGCGCTCCCTGGAGGTCCTGAACCTGGCCAGGAACCAGATCAGAGAAATGGAGATGGGCGTGTTTAATCCGCTCACCAGCATAACGTTGCTCAACCTGGCCGACAACCAGCTGTCCACCATCTGCTTCAAGACCTTCCTGAGCATCCACACCTACAGCACCCACATCCTGCTGCGGGGGAACCCCTGGAACTGCGAGTGCGAGCTGCAGAGAGTTTTCCAGAAGCTGCAGAGCATCCAGAGGCTCTTCCTGGACGACTACTCCAACCTGACGTGTCAGGAACCGCCCGTCCTCCGGGACTTCCTGCTCATGAAGGTGGACGGCGAGCTGTGCATTGCTGAGACAGTCACCGTCCTCGTCATCACCATCACCGTGGTGATAACCGTGCTGGCTGCCATGCTGATGGGCGAGAGGAAGAGGAAGAAGAGGAGGCGGGGGCTGCACTGGACGCAGCGGGGGGACCTTTCAGATGAGTCAGACTTTTGAAGCGCGTCTGTCTTCTTTGACGTCTCGCTCTGGGACTGTTGCCTCACTTCTTTCATCTCGCACCAACAGCTGGATGCCTGGAAGGTGACATTTCATTCTGCTCGCCTGCCTCGGAGCGTCCGCTGTGTTCTCAGCACAAATTCAGGACGTTTTTATCCACATATTCAACTGACATGTGATTAAAAAAGGTTTTATTAAATGAAAATGACAGCTTTTAAGGTGCAGTTGAGTTGTAAATGCCTCTGGTGTCAGTTTAGGTGTAGAAAACATCCACCCGTGTGTTGATATTCTTTACATTTACGCTGCAGAAACAGCTCCCCCTGCAGGTGGAGAACAGTCACTGCGTTTGACCTCATGAGGCAGCTCCACCTGCTTCGGAGTTTCCTGTTTGGGACGCCTTCCAGGAACTGCTGTGGCTCTTCTTTTTTAAAGTTAGGCCTCCCAACACACCTGTTATTACACCTCCCGCCTGAGCCTGCATGACTCACATTCACCTGCATTTGTTGTGTTGAAGCAAATGACAAAAAAATCATTGTTTTCTATCTAAATGTATGTTTTTCTGACATTTTTCATTGAATTGTGATTCATATCAGACAGTTTTCTGGATTTATTACGATGGGAATCAGTGAGGAACATTTCTCACTTCCTGAAAACAACTAATGAATAAATTCAGTGGATGAAATTGAGACATCTGGAAAGTTTTAGTCTGAAAAGGTGCCGCACCTGTAAATATGTAAGGCTTTTAATTCTTAACGGGGCTGGTCAACACAAAGAAGACATCATGTTGTCATGTTCGATGAAAGCAGTCAGTTTAGAGGCATTTCAGAAGGATTTCCACCTTGTCAGTCATTGCGTTTATAGCAGCTTTATTGCTCTTTATTGTGATATGTTTCCACAGAAAAACTCCTAAAGGAAGTCTTAAGCTCTGACACTTCTCCAGTGTCTCCTTTAAATGCGTCGCTGGGATGTTTCCGTGTGTTTTCACTGTGATTATTGGAAGTTTCCCTTTAATTGAGGCGGCGGAGACGTTCAGACGGAGTGGCTCAGCCGGCTCAAAGAGCCAGAAATCACCAGTCACACCAACCGGATGTTAACAAAGTAAAAGCATGGGGTTGTTTCTGGAGATCACAAAGCGAAGAATTTAATTGCCACCAATGTGTTGACACAATTACGACTTTAACTCTCAGCTTGTTTGCAAACACAAAAACATCAAGTAAAATGTACATAAATAACAGATTAATGGCTTTTAATTTTTTTATTTACAAATATTCTGAGCATTTTATTGTAAGAAATGGGCTTTCATATGAAAACCGACTCCCTTCTTGCTACATCTTATGGTAATTTAATGGATTACAAGAAAATGAGAGAACCCCTATGTTACCGTGTAATAAACTTTTTCATTTAATTCGGTTATTACTCATTTATTTTGTCAGTGTTGCAGGGTGAGGTTGTTAACCTCAGGAGCAACCAAAGTGTCTTTGCTCCACAGTTAATGATCAGAAATCATGAAATACTCTAAATAAAAACGAATGCTGAGCCTAAATGATCGCATATTTTGGGTAAATGACACTTTTAATGCTCAGTTTAGCACAGCGGCGGTATTTATTTTGAAAGATGGAACCGGAAGTTGTAACGGTCGTCATGGCGAACTTAACGGCTGTCTGTATCAGGACAGGTGGGATCTCCGGTTTGACGAGCTGCCGTTGTTCTCAATACAAAGACAGCCGAGCGACGCTTTAACTTCACTCTCAAACGCAAACACGGACACGCTGGGAAACATTTCGACGTTTAGCGCAGAATTAAACTGATCTTTTTGATGGGTTTTGAGTGAAAAATGTCCAACCGACGAGAGAGAAATCCAAAAGAAACTGCGCAGTCATAGTTTAATGGGAGCGGTGACCTGAGCAGGTAAGAAACTGCCGTATTTAGGCTTTTAATGTGGTCATTTGCGTCACATGAAGGCGTTTGAAGGCGTTTTTAAAGGGTTTAATTGAGTTTACAGCAGGGATGAGTCACTTCCTGTCTGCCGAGCCGGTATTTTGGATATCGCGCTTAAATTGACAGTTTTTTGTGTTGAGTTTGGTTGTGAGAGGTGAAAAATAAACGGGGTCTTTGTTCCAAACGTCAGATACTTCCGCATAAGCTCATCACTGATACTAGGACGGTTTTAAACTGGGATCTGAGGACCTCCAGCGGTCTTTGGCAACTCGTCTGCTTTCCTTTGTGAATATGAACCTCTGGAAATGATCATCACTTTAATACCCCTAACATGTAAAAATGGGGCTCAGAATATGGTTTGTTGATCCCTTGGGGTCCGATTTAGCAGAATTTTGACAAAACATGCGATCAGAGCGATAAAATCGCCCTTTTTTAGACATGTTAAGCCTGCTTTGTATTAACAGGAGCACCGAGGCGGTTCTGGTCCAGTTTATGATGAAGCCTCTCATTCAGACACCGGTTTTATTTCAGCCAAACCAGCTGAAAGCAGGTTAAAAACCGCTTCCTTTAAGCAGAGAGGCCTGGACAGCGTGAACAGACACGTTAAAATAGTTGATTTAATACTTTCTGTTTGGAAACTTGAGGCCCGGTCAGATCAGAAGTGAGTTTACGCTGTTATGAGTGAAGTATAAGTGGATATAGCCCTGTTTAAACTGCTGATTCAGCAGCTATTTCATTGTTGGAATTCACATTTCAGCCTGAAACAGGAACATCAGGAGTGTGTGGAGTAGTTTAAGCTCCAGATAAACAGCCTGATGTGTTTCTGCTGGTATTAGTTTCTGCTTTTATGTGATGTTGGACAGCAGGAAGCCTTTCACAGTGTTTGGTTTAACTTTATTAGAACCTGTTCAGGTGATATTTTTGTCTTTTTGAAGCTTAGTAAAAGGCTTGTCGGCACAGAGGACCGGGCGTGATGTTGGGAAGCCGAGCCGGCCGAGCTGCCAGCTGTGGGCCAGATTCAGGCTGGTTGGGCTGTTAAATGTTGGCCTGATCTCACCCTCATTTCCATATTTTCCAGATATGGC
Source organism: Leuresthes tenuis (assembly GCF_036924035.1). NCBI lineage: Eukaryota > Metazoa > Chordata > Actinopteri > Atheriniformes > Atherinopsidae > Leuresthes > Leuresthes tenuis. The sequence goes on along the minus strand of NW_027325355.1, from coordinate 28,371,315 downwards.
AGCTGACGACAAGGTTGCCATCCTGACCGATGACGAGGAGGAGCAGAAGAGGAAGTATGTGCTGGCCGAGCCGTTCAACACCCTGTCCATGGCGCATCAGGCGGGTGTGTCGGCGCCACCGGCGCCCCAGTCGGACCCGCCCCCCGAGCAGCCGGCCCCCCCGCAGCCCGGCTCCATAGACTGCTGCGAGCGGCTGTGCCTCCGCATCAACAGCCGCCTCCTCATCTCCAAAGTCTTCTACTTCTTCTTCTACGCCGCCTACGGCTCGCTGCACCCGCTGCTGGCGGTGTTCTACAAGCAGCTGGGCATGTCGGCCAGCCGCAGCGGGCTGCTGGTTGGCATCCGCTACTTTATTGAGTTCTGCAGCGCCCCCTTCTGGGGGGTGGTGGCTGACCGCTTTAAGAAGGGAAAGGCCGTGCTGCTGTTCTCCGTCCTGTGCTGGTTGGTGTTCAACTGCGGCATCGGCTTTGTGAAAGCAGCTCAGATGAAGTGTGTGGAGAAGGGCGCTTCTGTGACCACGGTGGCGCCCATGACGACCATGACGACCACTTCCCCTTTCAGTAACGTCTCCACCAACCACACCAGGGGTCGCCGGAGCGCCGCTGCCCTCTTTGAGCTTCCTGAAGCGCCACTCTTCTCGGGCGCTCTGCTCCACAGGCAGAAACGCAGCGCAGACGCCAACGCCACGTCGGCTCCCTCCGTGTCAGCGAACGCCACCCAGGACGCTCCAAACACCACTCTCCAGACCACCACCGCCGCCACACCTCCCCCCACGCCAACCCCCAAGAGGGAGCTGGTGCTGACCTACAACCAGGACCAGGTGGAGGCCATTTTCCTGCTCATCCTGCTGGTCATCATCGTGGGGGAGTTTTTCAGCGCCCCCGCCGTCACCATCGTGGACACGGTCACCCTGCAGTACCTGGGTAAAGCCCGCGACCGCTACGGCCTGCAGAGGATGTGGGGCTCTCTGGGCTGGGGCGTGGCCATGCTGCTGGTGGGCATCTGGATCGACCACACCAGCGTGGAAGTGGTGGTCGCCGGCGGCTGCGTCTCGCCTGACTACCGCCAGCAGAACTACAGCATTGCCTTCATCGTCTTTGGCGTGCTGATGGGTGTTGCCCTCATTGTGGCCACTCAGTTTTACTTTGAAAAGGGCAGCAACTACCAGGAGGAGCTTCCAGAGGTGGTGGAGGACTCGGCGAGCTCTCAGACGTCCCCGGAGTCCAGCTCTTTGGACCAGACGCCCGCCAGCGTGGACGCCAGGCAGGAGTTCCACTACAGCGACCTGCTGAAGCTGCTCTGCACCGTCCGCTACAGCTCGGTCCTCTTCGTCGCCTGGTTCATGGGCTTCGGCTACGGCTTCGTCTTCAGCTTCCTCTTCTGGCACTTGGAGGACCTGAAGGGGACGACCACGCTGTTCGGGATCTGCTCCGTGCTGAGCCACGTCTCGGAGCTCGCCGCTTATTTCACCAGCCACAAGCTCATCGAGCTGGTGGGGCACGTCAGGTGAGACTGAGCAGCCGCACTTATGTAGTTTCACTTCCTGCTTGGGCACCTGCTGACGGTAAGAATGTGAGGAAAGCTCCCTCCTCCTCCTTCTAGCAGCCTCCTGTGAAACCACTGAGAGCCTGGCGTCAGATTAAGATGCCATCGGTTCAGTCGGTCCTCCAGCGAGCGGCAGCGTCACTGCTTTGTTGTCCCGGAGGCGCCTCTCTGAGAGCGCCTCTTTCAAACAATGGCGTCATTGATGCCCGGGTTTGTGTCTCAGTGAATCTGGGGCCGAGCCTCGCCGGCACCGGCGACATTCGAGCACGAGGTGTTAGGTTTCAGGCTTGGATTACAGCCCTGAGTCGACCGGAGGTGACGTAGAAGGTGTTCCAGGAAGCATCTGAGTCTCAAAAGCACCTGCTGTGCAGCAGGATGAGCCTCGAATGGATCAATAACTGAGAGCCAGTGTGGCTGCTTTTAAAGAGGATGCAGCGTGCTGCTCTTAAAGAGGATGTGCAGCGTGCTGCTCTTAAAGAGGATGTGCAGCGTGCTGCTCTTAAAGAGGATGTGCAGCGCGCTGCTCTTAAAGAGGATGTGCAGCGCGCTGCTCTTAAAGAGGATGTGCAGCGCGCTGCTCTTAAAGAGGATGTGCATGGTGCTGCTCTTAAAGAGGATGTGCATGGTGCTGCTCTTAAAGAGGATGTGCATGGTGCTGCTCTTAAAGAGGATGTGCATGGTGCTGCTCTTAAAGAGGATGTGCATGGTGCTGCTCTTAAAGAGGATGTGCAGCGTGCTGCTCTTAAAGAGGATGTGCATGGTGCTGCTCTTAAAGAGGATGTGCATGGTGCTGCTCTTAAAGAGGACGTGCATGGTGCTGCTCTTAAAGAGGATGTGCATGGTGCTGCTCTTAAAGAGGATGTGCATGGTGCTGCTCTTAAAGAGGATGTGCATGGTGCTGCTCTTAAAGAGGATGTGCATGGTGCTGCTCTTAAAGAGGATGTGCATGGTGCTGCTCTTAAAGAGGATGTGCATGGTGCTGCTCTTAAAGAGGATGTGCAGCGCGCTGCTCTTAAAGAGGATGTGCATGGTGCTGCTCTTAAAGAGGATGTGCATGGCGCTGCTCTTAAAGAGGATGTGCATCGCGCTGCTCTTAAAGAGGATGTGCATGGTGCTGCTCTTAAAGAGGATGTGCAGCGTGCTGCTCTTAAAGAGGATGTGCATGGTGCTGCTCTTAAAGAGGATGTGCATGGTGCTGCTCTTAAAGAGGATGTGCAGCGTGCTGCTCTTAAAGAGGATGTGCATGGTGCTGCTCTTAAAGAGGATGTGCAGCGTGCTGCTCTTAAAGAGGATGTGCAGCGTGCTGCTCTTAAAGAGGATGTGCATGGTGCTGCTCTTAAAGAGGATGTGCATGGTGCTGCTCTTAAAGAGGATGTGCATGGTGCTGCTCTTAAAGAGGATGTGCATCGCGCTGCTCTTAAAGAGGATGTGCATGGTGCTGCTCTTAAAGAGGATGTGCAGCGTGCTGCTCTTAAAGAGGATGTGCAGCGTGCTGCTCTTAAAGAGGATGTGCAGCGTGCTGCTCTTAAAGAGGATGTGCAGCGTGCTGCTCTTAAAGAGGATGTGCAGCGTGCTGCTCTTAAAGAGGATGTGCAGCGTGCTGCTCTTAAAGAGGATGTGCGTCGTGCTGCTCTTAAAGAGGATGTGCAGCGTGCTGCTCTTAAAGAGGATGTGCAGCGTGCTGCTCTTAAAGAGGATGTGCAGCGTGCTGCTCTTAAAGAGGATGTGCAGCGTGCTGCTCTTAAAGAGGATGTGCAGCGTGCTGCTCTTAAAGAGGATGTGCAGCGTGCTGCTCTTAAAGAGGATGTGCAGCGTGCTGCTCTTAAAGAGGATGTGCAGCGTGCTGCTCTTAAAGAGGATGTGCAGCGTGCTGCTCTTAAAGAGGATGTGCAGCGTGCTGCTCTTAAAGAGGATGTGCAGCGTGCTGCTCTTAAAGAGGATGTGCAGCGTGCTGCTCTTAAAGAGGATGTGCAGCGTGCTTTTCAGTCGGTTTAAAGGTCACAAACAGATGTCATGTGACCTCTTTCAGCAGCAACCAAAACTCTGGGCTGTTTCTGCTTGGCTGCATCTGTGGTTTTCACTGTGAAACTGAACAGATAGTGTTTAAAAGTCCCAATTTAAAGCAGTTTTACAGCCTCATTTTGTCCTGAAGGGATCAGAGTTTAGTGCTGCCTCGGCACTGATACCCAAATGTTTCATTTTAATCTCTTTTTTTGGCTCCTTTATTGATTTATTACACAGAGATCCTCCACGTCGATGGAATGAAAGGTATTTTTGGGTCCTGGGAGGACAGAAGTTCTGGTTGAAACAGGCCGTGACACCAGCTGTGTTGGTGTTGCACCACCTTCAGCCTCTTCTTTTACACCATGTTGCTGCCTGAGCTTCTGGAAATGCAACACGTCGCCACACTCGGGGCATCCGCTTGAAGCCCATTATCGTTTGGGAAACTAATGCTCAGCAGCCTTTCAGCAGCCTTTCAGCAGCCGCTCAGGGAACAAACACTGAGATAATCTCTTTCGTTGGTGAGCAAATAGAAGACGAGCGATGGGTGAGGCGTTGTTTCTGCCCTGCTGAGACGTCCAAACTGCTGCAGGATGTGTGCTTTCACAGGAGGCTGCAGAAGAGGAGCAGGAAGAAAGCTCGATGCTGACGGCATCAGATCAGCCAAGAGCTGAAGTCCTCATTCACAGAGCTTCAGAGTGTCTTTGGTGTCAACCAATGAGTCCATTAATCAGCCTTCAGACAGAAAACCGTTCGGCTCTGATCCGTTGGGTGAAATCCTTGAAGGAGCTGGCCTGTATTTACTGCCTTTGTGTTGTTATCAGGATGTTTCATCGTTATTTCTGTCTTTCTTAGCTCAGATGTTGGTAGGATGAACTGTTTTTGCCTCTTTCTCTGCCCCCCTCTCAGAGTGCTGTACATCGGCCTGGCCAGCAACACGGCTCGGTACCTCTACATCTCCTACCTGCAGAACGCCTGGACCGTCCTGCCCTTGGAGGTCCTTCAAGGTAACGGCGTTGGTCAGCTGGGACGTGGGGCTCTAGGACCCAGGGGGCGGGACGGGAACTGACTGTTTGTTCAACAGGACGGCGTTTTTCCTCCTGATCTGCACAGGAAACAGGAACAGATGCTCGTTCTGAATGCAGAAGCTGCTTTAATCCGACTGTGGTCCAGTGGCAGCCTTCCACTTCCTGTTTGCACAATCAGTCCCACTTTATTGGAACTAGTCTTCATGATTTCTGAAGTTTAATACTGATGAATAAATAACACAATCATCATAAAGTGTTTAAACCAAACACAACTGAAAGGAGAGCAGAGGAGGTTTGAGACGTCCGCCCTGAGAAAACAGACACAGAACAAACAAGTGAAACCTGTGAAAGCCTGAGGTCATCACTGCGTGATGAGCTGCCGTCTGTTTTATCTGCAAACAGGAAGCTAACCTGAGGGGGGGGTAAAGACATCACAAAGTATTTTAAGTTCAACTTTAAAATCTGTTTACATGGTGAGAAACAAACAGCTGTGAGTCAGACACAAAGTTCAGGTTCAAACAGCTTGATTTGGACTTTTCGGGCGGTTTTAAAACTAATCTTACAGTTTATAATCAGTCCTGAACTCAAACCCTGAGTCCACTCAAACATTTGAGGTGTTTGCACGGTGTGAATATCTCCTCCAGGTAACAACGGCCTCAGATTTCCTTCAGGGCAGCTCTTAGAACACCATTTAAAGCATTTTAACATCTTCACATGCACCAAGAGTGGAACGAGTTCAAGGATCAGAGTCACGTCAACAGCTGACAGGAAACTATTCTAAGTGGTGCTCCGTGTGTTCTGATCCATCTGCTCCGTGTGTTCTGCTCCGTGTGTTCTGCTCCATCTGCTCCGTGTGTTCTGATCCATCTGCTCCGTGTGTTCTGCTCCGTGTGTTCTGCTCCGTGTGTTCTGCTCCGTGTGTTCTGCTCCGTGTGTTCTGATCCATCTGCTCCGTGTGTTCTGCTCCATCTGCTCCGTGTGTTCTGATCCATCTGCTCCGTGTGTTCTGCTCCGTGTGTTCTGCTCCGTGTGTTCTGCTCCGTGTGTTCTGCTCCGTGTGTTCTGCTCCGTGTGTTCTGATCCATCTGCTCCGTGTGTTCTGCTCCGTGTGTTCTGCTCCGTGTGTTCTGATCCATCTGATCCGTGCGTTCTGCTCCGTGTGTTCTGCTCCGTGTGTTCTGCTCCGTGTGTTCTGATCCATCTGCTCCGTGTGTTCTGATCCGTGTGTTCTGCTCCGTGTATTTGCTGTTTATTGTCCTGTTTTCTGTGCCATGTGTTCTGATCCGTGTATTTGCTGTTTATTGTCCTGTTTTCTGTGCCGTGTGACCTCCAGGTGTGACGCACGCCTCGGTTTGGGCAGCTTGCATCTCCTTCCTCAGCGCTGCCGTGCCGCCTGCTCTGAGGACGTCGGCGCAGGGGATCCTGCAGGGTCTGCACCTCGGTTTGGGCCGCGGCTGTGGAGCCATGGTGGGAGGAGTGTTTGTCAGTTATTTTGGTAAGACACTGATGAGATGAACTGGATTATAGCTACAGTTGGGTCCTTATCTGAGGGTAATTATCCTTGGATATATGGCGGTGAATGAATGGAATCACTGGCACAAAGCATGTCATACCCCGGTACGATAGGTGGCGCTGTCCCCATTTCAGCTATCGCTAATAGAGCCGCTTCCTGTTGGTGTCTTCACCACCAACAACAACAAACTCAGGCATTCAGAAAGATGGCGAACGCAGAGCGAGATGAAGCTGCGTCCCTCTCCATCTGTGATGAGCTGGTTATGGCACAGAGATGCCCAACGGCGCCTTCTCCATCGCGTTGTTTCTTTCTTTCTGACGGCAGCAACAGGAATATCATCTCCTTCCACTTCAGGGAGATGATCCAGGGAAAAATCTGGAGCATGCGCAGAACGCTCGATCCAATCGGATCGAGTTATCTCGGGTCTTAATTCGATCCGTTTTTAGTCAGATTAAGGCGTCTACATGAGCTGAATAACTCAGTCTCATTGTGATTGAGCCATTAATCCGATCCGATGGCGCTCATGTGACCGCTCTGACTCACACTGAGCAGCTGTGCTCCACATGTCACGGTTCAGCTGAAAGCTGGTTCATTCATTTCAGCTCCTCTGGTTGCTTTGCAGGCGCTGCAGAGACGTTCAGAGGAATCGGCATGGCCTCGCTCGTCATCCTCCTCATCTTCGCCTTCATCCAGTGTCTGAGTGGCGAGGCTGAAGGAAAAGGTGGGAACAACGTGACCTCCATCTTACACCCAGGTTTATTCTCTAAAATGTGGTGAAAGATGCTTAATGCGTCTCTTCTCTTAAAGGACAGACTGTGGGCGTCTTGTTCAGATTAGATTAACTGCACAGAAAGACATTTTAAGTAGAAGTTGGATCTCATTAGAGTCTAAATATATCACCAAGGTGACGTAAAGATAAATAAAGTCAACTAAATCCATCCATGTTAGATTCCACCTGGATGTGGTCAGTTTTCCTCTTTTCCTGCTCGAATCTCACCCCACCTTCTTTCAGAAGACAAGATTCTGGCAGAGAACATCCCGGTTCCCTCCAGCCCCGTCCCCATCGCCACCATCGACCTTGTTCAGAGCCAGAACGTCATCGGCAGCCCGATTCCAGCCCGTTCAGCCGCCGCGTTGCCCGCCAAGAAGACCAAGCATCAGGAGGATCAGGAGGACGTGGCGAGGCCGGCGTGGGTGGTGTCCGGCGCCCCCTGGGTCACCATCGCCTTCGCGCTGGTCCAGATCAGAGAGATGATGAACATGAAGAAGAGCGGCGGTCATCAGCCGCTGCAGGTGAAAACTGTTTCTCATGCTAAAGTTTGCACATCTGCCTCTTTGTAGCATGACTCGACTTTTGTGATTAATGTTCAGCAGAGAGATTTAAAACATGCAAGTTAAACCGAACAGAACCGGAGCTGCAAGTGGCACAAATACACAGATGTGCTGCCTGTCTTTCCGTTTAAATCACGTTATCTCGTCTTTTCTGAGTCTTTGGGAAGGAAAGCAGGCAGGCAGACTCATATGGGATGTCTCTGCTGCTGGAACCAGTTTCTGACTGGGTTCGAACTCTCAGGTGATGATCCTGCAGTGGTTCAGCATCTGCTAACCGGTCAATAGGAACAGAGCCTGTAGCAGCATGTGGATCAGTGCTAACAAACACACCTGAGAGGTAGAGTGAGCTAGAAGGAACTTTAGGAACTCAGATCTGGTTTAGATGATCTGAGATATAACTTTAATAAACTAAAAAGTGTTGTCAAACCAAGTCTGTCAGCTCACTTTTTACTCTAGCGTTTACTGAAAAACAGCAGCTCAGATTTGATTATGTTGTTTTCTCTGGTTACGAAGGAAATGTAACATTAGCTTCTTCTTCTCCTGAGACTTATAAAGGTCGAAATAATCTGCCTGTACAGCCTTTGGACTAAAGCACTTACAGGCTGGAATGATTTCAAACAGATGTTCGAACAACAAGATGCTTGATTGAGTCGTGATCCGTCTTCTGGCTCATAAGGAACACTATAAACATGTTAAAAACTCGTACTGAGACATTTAGCTCAGAGTTAAAATCTGAAATTACTCTCCTGACTCTACATGTGAAATATTTTGACCTTTTTTGGATACAATGTTCTGAGGATGTATGAGAAACATTCAACGTTCAAACATGAAAGCTTCAACAGGATGTCACTGTGTGGTTAGCTTCTGTGTGTTTAGCTTCTGTGTGTTTGCAAGTTAGCAACTTTGTTATGTGTCATCAAAATTTAATGTTGTGAACACAAACATAATGAAGATATTCCTCCAGTTTTAGCAAAAACACTGAAATACTTAAGTTAGCTGTTAGCTGTAAGTTAGCAGTTAGCTGTAAGTTAGCTGTTAGCTGTAAGTTAGCTGTTAGCTGTAAGTTAGCTGTAAGTTAATAGTTAGCTGTAAATTAGCTGTTAGCTGTAAGTTAGCTGTTAGCTGTAAGTTAGTAGTTAGCTGTAAGTTAGCAGCAGATGCTAGCAAACAATGCTTTCTCATCAACAGTGATGGACCAAGCCGGAGATGTGCACAGCGTAACTCGTAGTAATGCATGTGTACCGTTAATTACTGCGTTTAAACATTTTGGATATATTAACCTCATTAAACAATTGTACCTGGAGACCTACATCTTTATCAGAAACATGCCGATAATGTAACGTTAACACACAGAGAGTGAGGAGAGGACCGGTGTTGTGTTGGAAACACACCTTAAACACAGCTGCAGGTTGTCTTGAGTTACAGAATGGAACCGTTCAACCAGAAAGCTTCAGCTAACAAAGTAATGTGGGAACAATAATGTTCATCTTTCAGAAAGGAACAGCAGTAACTCCTTAGAAGTTGGTGTACGTCATCTTCATTAGCTAAGCTGTTAGCGTTAGCTGCTGCTAAAGGAAGAAATAAATCAATAAATAAACCATGAGGAATTATTTCTGCATTAGCTTAACTGTTAGCGTTAGCTGTTAGCGTTAGCTGCTGCTAAAGGAAGAAATAAATCAATAAATAAACCATGAGGAATTATTTCTGCATTAGCTTAGCTGTTAGCGTTAGCTGCTGCTAAAGGAGGAAATAAATCAGTAAATAAACCATGAGGAGTTATTTCTGCATTAGCTAAGCTGTTAGCGTTAGCTGCAGCTAAAGGAAGAAATAAATCAGTAAATAAACCATGAGGAGTTATTTCTGCATTAGCTAAGCTGTTAGCGTTAGCTGCTGCTAAAGGAAGAAATAAATCAATAAATAAACCATGAGGAGTTATTTCTGCATTAGCTAAGCTGTTAGCGTTAGCTGCAGCTAAAGGAAGAAATAAATCAGTAAATAAACCATGAGGAGTTATTTCTCATCTGCATTAGCTAAGCTGTTAGCGTTAGCTGCTGCTAAAGGAGGAAATAAATCAGTAAATAAACCATGAGGAGTTATTTCTCAGATGCTTCCATTTCCCTGCTCTGAAGTTCAGGCTCTGAGAGTTGGAACTGATCCTCTTTGTGGCTCAGTTCCTTCAGTCCAGCGTTGAACTGGACCAAGTTGTTAAAACAGTGGGATGAAAAGTGTCTGCTGCACATTCAGTCTTTAGCTAACTCTGCTGGAACATTAGCCTCAGATATAGTTTATCCACTGGGCTCTTATATCCTCTGAGGCTGCTGCTGGATGGAAGATGCATGCTCCTCAGTGCAGCTGACAGCAGAACATTTCCACCAGAAGCTGGCTTCATCCGTCCAGCAGGGTGGATGTGAGTGGGCGGGGCTTAGGAGAGGAGTGAAAAACGGTTGAACTTTCACACAAAGGGGAGCTAAAACAAAAAACACACTCACTCAGTTTTACTCTCACTGATTACTTCAGACACCCTAATATATGCCACCAAGGACATAAAAGAGGATTTTTCTACAATATGTCACCTTTATAATCTAATTCACAATGAATATGTGACAGTTTATTCTCCTTTATTCGGTCTAATTGCTGCCAGCACATGCTACAGCAATGATTATGAATATTTAGACAGTTGGAATTTACGTTTTCTTGTTTTCGCTCCCCTGCTTTTGTGTACTTTTACACCCTAATGACGGTATATGTACCATCGAGACATTTATATGGCAAACACTTCTCAGATATGATTAAAATCCCTAAACCTCACTCTGTATCAGTCTTACAGAAGCATTAATTGTTTAATTCCCTTCATGTGTTGACAGTCTGGATAATCTGAATTTCTAACAGTTCATAAATCAAGTGATTTTAGTGATGTGATTCGCTCAAAGGTCATAAAAGAAGACAAACGTCACATTAACATCTGTTTCTTCTTCGTTGTTTAACTCTCACTAATCAGACACTTCCGTCTCCCACCGGCTGCCCACACACACCGAAGAAAGGTGAGCGTGTGAAGGTTGATGGAAAACTACTGTGTGTGCAGGGAGGTGGAGGTTCAGGTGACGTCAGGTGTCCAGGGTTTCCTCCGTGTGTGGGTGTGTGTTGATGCATGGTGTGATAACAGTGACTAATCCGTACCTGTGTGTGGGCGTGGACATGCTTGCATATGTCTTTGTGTTTTTTGTGAAGCGCCCACACCTGACTGCTGACATCATGTGGGGTGCATGCCTGCATGGGTTACTCCCTGATGATGTCACCGCTGACGTCTGAAGTCTGTCTGAGCTGATCTGAGTTTGGTTTTAGATGTTGGACAGTTCACTCAGCTGCTGGACTGCTTATATAAAACAGTTTAGAAAATGCAACATTCACGAAATCAAAACGAAAAAAACGAAATAACAAACAAAATTTCATGAAAATAAAAACAGAAAAGACGAAATAACCAAAATTTTACGAAATAAAACAGAAAAGACGCAACAACAAAATTTTACGAAATGAAACAGAAAAAATGCAACAACATTTTACGAAATAAAACAAAAGACAACATAACCAAAATGTTACGAAATAAAACAGAAAAGACAAAATAACCAAAATTTTACGAAATAAAACAGAAAAAACGCAACAACAACATTTTACGAAATAAAACAAAAGACAACATAACCAAAATTTTATGAAATAAAACAGAAAAGACAAAATAACCTAAATTTTTCGAAATAAAACATAAAAAACGCAACAAAATTTTACGAAATAAAACATAAAAAACGCAATAACATTTTAAGAAAAAAAACAAAAGACAAAATAACCAAAATTTTACGAAATAAAACAGAAAAAACGCAACAACAACATTTTACGAAATAAAACAAAAGACAACATAACCAAAATTTTACGAAATAAAACAGAAAAGACAAAATAGCCAAAATTTTACGAAATAAAACAGAAAAAACGCAACAACAAAATTTTACGAAATAAAACACAAAAGACAAAATAACCAAAATTTTACGAAATAAAACAGAAAAGACTAAATCAAAATTTTACGAAATAAAACAGAAAAGACTAAATCAAAATTTTATGAAATAAAACAGAAAAGACGCAATAACATTTTAAGAAAAAAACAGAAAAGACAAAATAACCAAAATTTTACGAAATAAAACAGAAAAAACGCAACAACAAAATTTTCCGAAATAAAACAGAAAAGACAAAATAACCAAAATTTTACGAAATGTCACGAAAAGAAGACTATTTAATCTTTAGGTGCTTAAAGACTTTCAAATGGAGCCAGCTGGCTTCATTTTTGTTTCTTGTTGAGTTATTACTGAACTGATTATTAGTAACACCTGAAGGAGCAGCTTATAAAAGCAGGTATGTTTAAAGATGCATCTCTTCAGTCTGTCAGGATATTACACATCTGGTGATTTAAGTTTCAAATCCGGTATCTTTTTTAAAAAGTGCACGGGGTGGAACACTTTTTGAGGTTGATAAGCAGCCGGTAAGAGTTGAACAAGAGTTTTGAAACTAGATGCATAAAAAGGATGTGATAAAATGTTCTGCCTCCTCAGGTCACTGGTAGATAACAGCTCAGATGTGGCTGATCACAGGAGCAACACCAGGTTTTTAAAGAGTAAACATGGCCAGTACATGCTGACAAAGTAAGACTCCAGTCCATGAAAAGAGTCCTGATGACCTTTCTGTCGCATGTAGCTTAGAAAGTTAGCTCAGTTAGCAGTTAGCTCAGTTAGCAGTTAGCTCAGTTAGCAGTTAGCATTACAGCCATCCTGCTGCCCTCACCTCGGGTTAGTTTACTCACTCCTGATCAGTCGGATTAATGTGTTGGGTGAAAACAGGAGTAACCTTTAAACCTTTACACCAGTGTAGCCTCATCAGCGTGTTGTTCCCACGGAGACACGGCGTCCTCGCTGGCGTGGATAGATTCCCACAGAAGCGTGAGGAGGACGTGCTGAGATGAAAGCAGGGAGACGTCAGGGAAGTTCTGGCTCATTTCTGAGCCTGCAGGTAGATAGCATGTTAGCATTAGCATTAGCTGCCAGTTGTTTTGGAAAGAAGAATCTCTTTGCTTCCAGATGTTTGTTTGCACCTGCAGAACCGGCTTCCTGTCCGCCTTCATCACTGTGTGTTCCCCTCGTTGCCAGGTACCCAATGAGCGGGCGCCGGCCGAGTACGAGGCGGTGGCAGCGTTGCACGGAAACCAGAGCGATGACCGGCTGGCATCCATCCACAAACCACAAGGAGACGCCACCCACACAGCCTCTGATGGAGAGCGAACGCACGCCGCCTCAGACGGAGCAGCGTCTGAAGGGAACTGAAGGGAAAACACACACTCCGAGTATTTCACTCCTGAAAAGTGATCCATCTTAACAAGTCAGTTGGTCCCAAACTGCCTCCACCAGCTTATAAACACTGTATTTATAACTCCTTGTTAAGTTATTTAATTCTATTTTAGCAGTTTCAAGGCTTGTTTCAGTGGGGACTTACTTCAGAGGTTCGCACCTCTCACCTTTGTGCACTATTCTAACTGCCGGGAGTATGAAGACGCTCCTTCACACGTTCACGTGCCTCTTTTTAACCTGAAAGGTCATGAAATCTGACATCTGTTTCCATGGTTACGTGGATGTTTAAACTGCGGTTCTTGGTTCCCAGCAGTCGTGGCGGTTTATCCTTAAAGCTGAAGTCGGCGGGTGATTTTCCTCTTTCCACGCGTGTTAAATGAAAGATCCTCATGGGTGCGTGTGGGCGGAGTCTATCTCTCGCCGTCACTCGACTGTGACGGACGTAAACGCTGTTCAGACAGCGATGGATGAATTAAAAACGTGCAAAAGAAAGCAGGCAAACGGTTCCCAAAACGTGAATTTGAACTGAACTTCAGTCCAGTTTCTGCTGACTCGCAGCTGCAGAGATGAGCAAACATTCCCATTAAAGATTATATCGGAGCTTTAAAAGCCAATGATCCTGAACTGGAGCGACTCAGACTGAACACAAGTCTGAATAAAGCACTTTTAAAACGACTGCCGATGGCTCTAAAACGCTTCGGTGAAGGAGGAGCCACAGACTGGTGAGGAGGACGCATTTAGGTCCACAGAAACCTGGAAAAGCACTCGTGCCTTTGCTGGATAAATGATGTTTGTGCCTTTATGCCGCTGCGTTAAAGTCAGATCTGATGACTTAATAACAAGCGAAACCCCTAAAAGAAGGAGAAAAATGTAAAAAACGAGTATTTAGAGTCTTTTTCTGCTGAAGTAGCCTGAAAAAGTCGTGAATTAACTGAATTATTCCCTTTAGCTGCGATCCTCGTTATTTTGGGCACCGGTCTGTTGGGAAGCTGGAATTTTAGCCCCTTTGTGTCAGATTTGGTTACTTCCTTTAAAACAAACTCACCAGACTGAGGCTGATGTCGTATTTCTGCACCTGTGTGATGAAGAAGAGGCTCTTTTTAAGCCTCGTAGCTGAAGCAAAGACCCGTTTTCTGCTCCGCACTCCCACAGATCTGCCGCCTGATTCCAATATTTTCATATGGAGACCGCCAACAGCACACACAGGAACAGGCTTCCTGTCTCTGAATCTTCATGCCAAACAATTCCCAGTATTCAGTGTATTTGTGTCAGTGTAGAAAAAGCCTTAAAAAGAAGAAGCTGTTTACTGTTTTGGTGTAAAACTGATTAAAAAAAGACGTTTTGGGAAAAAAAAGGTGAAGAAAATTGAATCTTTTGTGTCTCCGAACTCTATTTTTTTTATTATTGCTGCATTCAGGAAACTTCGGGTCATCTTTAACGACTCCAAGCAGCAGCAGCACGGGTTCTTGGGACGGTTTGAACCGGATCATCACACTTCCTCCTCCGTGCAGCTGCTCTGGAGCTTTCTGATGCGACGCCTGATCGGTTTCAGCCGGCTGCGTTTTCAGGTGCTGCACCGACGTTAGAGAGCTAAAACAACTGATTTTTATTGATGATGCAGCAGAAAGCTCGTGGTTAACAGCAGCCGTTTGTCTGGGGTTAAAGTTCACGGCTTCAGAAAGCCGCTCCATCCCTGCTGAACACCTGCTTTGTGCTTTCTCTGCAGTTCAAAGCTGGACCCAAGCAGAATGTTGTGAACAATAAGCCTGAACTCTGCATTATTAAAGGAGACGCCGCAGAGGTGGCGTCTGCAAACGTTCGCCTGTGGTTAAACACAGCTGCGACACGCCGCTTTAAACCCGTTAACCTGCACCTCCATGGGTTTGATGAGTGGTGTGTGGAAGCGGCCACTGGATGGCAGTAGCGCTCCGACTGTGCGCTCGGAGCCTTGCACGGACTCCTCAGCATGTGTGTGGAGGGTTATTGAGGTCGTGGTGCGCCTGCTACTGATGGGTGTGTGTGGGAGGACAGTAATAGGCTTCCTCAAAAAGCAGACTATGTGCTGTCATAAAAAAGATGAAAAATAATAAAATCGAGCCGTCTTGGCACACTCGGCCCGTCTGATATCCGTGGAGAAATTTCATCAGCCCCTGCGCCGCTGAGGCTGTTGTTGTGCTCCTCAATAATGAACAGCATAATGGAGCCGTTTCCTTCCAAGGTGTCATGACCGAACAATGCTGCACGTTTCCATTTAAACGAGCGGGGGGTCGCCGCCAGGCGGGCTTTTATTCCCTGACATGTCTGTGAGAGTTACAGCCCAGCTCACCTCCAGATGAGCTGGTTCGAGTCGCCTGCTTCTGGGCGGCTTGCATCCGTCCGCCGGTTCTCTGCAGCTTCAGTTTAGCTTTTTTTAATAATCCAAAAAGGCTTTTCACACCTGAAGCGAAAGCTCACCTTCCCCCATCTGCGCCGCTTCACATCCTGTTCTTATCTTAATGCTGGTGAAGTATTCAAATGTGATCTCTTTTAACGGCGCGGCCTCATCTCAGGCCCATTTTCCTAATTATACCCAATTACCATCCATAATAAAAAGCATGAATATCCTTCCTATCTGTCCCTCCTGGCCAGCAGCTGCCCAGATACAACCTCAGGTTATTTTTAGCAGCTCTGCCTCCCTGTGCGCGATAGAGGGGGGGGGGAGGCAGACCGCCAGGCTAAGGTGATAACAGCCCCCCCCAGACTCTCCTCAAGGGATCAGGAACCAAAACCAGGTCCTGAAACCAGGGTTGTAATCTGCCTCTTTCCCATTTCATCTGTTGTTTCGAGCCACAGAAGCTGCTAAAAAGATGCTAAAAAGATGCTAAAAAGATGCTAAAAAGCAAAGAAATGAAGCTTTAAAGTTGCACTTTTGGATTTACGCCAACATTTCCAGGCAGGCTGAGTGTTTTCCAACCTCGGGTTCTTTTTAACATCATCTGAAATCTGTCCACCAATCGCTGTGCTGCTACCGGACACTGACCTTTGACCTTAGCAAGCCGTGGCTGGAGCTGCTCCTCAGACGCCTGTTAATCCAGCGTTTGTGGAGATGTGACAAAAGTCTGGAAGAAAGATCATAATCTGGAGGAGAAACTGTGACTTTGAGCCAAAATGCTGCTTTTTGTGGGTGATTTATTATTTTTTTAATGTTCTTGTTGTTGAACTCGACTGAAAACAATCCAAGGCCAAAATGTGAGTATCGGTCTGAGTAGATTTCTGTTCCGCAGCATTTTAAATCGTATGCGAAGGTCGGGCTGACATCACCCTGAGCCAAAGCCACAGACCACCATCGGCTCTTGTTTTGACTGTCGGCAGCTCAAGATGAAAACCAGTCAAACCTGCAGACTCTGGGAGGCAGGAGCTGACTGAGCTAAATGAGTAAACGGAGGAGTGTAAGTGAGCAGGTCGACGGGTTAAAGATGAGGCCAGGAAAGCCCCAGATGGTCACGCTCAGCCCCCCTGCAGCGCTGCGATCAGGACCACCCGAGCCACGTCTGAGTCAGACTGGAGACCACGGAGAGTCCTGTTATTGGCAAGAAGCTCCAGTTTGAAACTCACATGGCTGCGAGCCTCTTGTTCTCATGCTGGAGGCAGAGTTTTTGCCTATTTTTGAGCAGACGTGCTGCTTTTAGAAGGCTTTTCCCGCGTGGCGCCGTGTTTCTGGACTGAACGAACACCTCCTGGATGATGTGTCGTGTGTGGATTCCCTCCTTTGTGCCTGATAAATAAATGTAAAGCTGCTGTTTGTGAACACTAAGAGAGTGTCAAAGGAAAAGCACCATGTGTAATCTGTAGAAGTCTGCAGAAATGACCAGAAACAGCAGTGGAAATGGATCTCTTTTAAGCTTTATTACCGTGGCACCAGAATTCAAAACGAGCACTTTTTACAGATGAATGTCTTTACGGTTAAATATTTGCTTTAAATGAGGTGCAAAGCTTGTTTTAGTCACACCTCGTGCAGCAAAGCCTGCGTTTCCCAGCGCTGCGCCGCTCGGATGTATCGGAGCGGACAGCTGTCACGGTCGCTCTGGCATCACCGCGCCGGGAGGACGCCGCAGCGTTACCTGCCGTTACCGGGGATAATAATTCATTTCCTTCCTTTGCAGCTCACACGCTCTTCAAATCCCCGACTCCAGGGCTGAAATGAGGGCAAGAGTTCTCTGACCCTCCTGCTTCTTCCAGCCAATAATCTCCTTAAACGCCACAGCGAGGAGCCTTTAATCCCGGGGTTCCTCAGGGAGCCGCTGCGGGTCCCTCTGTGGTTTTAATCTTACGGGTTTCCTTGTGCCTCACAGTGTGCAGGCGCTGTGCTGTATTTTAAAACGTCTTAAGCACATTACAAGCACAGCATTCTGTCTGTGTAATCACATTTGGAAATGACATGCATCATTATCGAGGCAGCAAATTAGCATCTTCATCCAACGGTCACAATAGTCGGTGCTTTCCAAATTTTGCCGGAGCCTCTCAGGCAGGCTGGGAGGTTCCTGACGTTCGGCTGCTTCAGAGCCGCTTCCTGACATTTGACATCGATTAGCACAAGCTGATCAGGAAAAGAGGCAGAGATGTCGTGGCTGGTAGATTTTTCTCTGCCTATGAACCCTGATGTGGATCAGAAAGTGCTTCTAATGGACAGGAATTATCAGCAATTAAAAAACAATGAGAGGCTTGGAGCCGCGGTGCAGCTCTGCGGTGTGGTTAATGATGGATTATGACGATAATTACCAGGAGACGAGAACAAGCTGCAGAGAGAAGTGTGACTAACCGGACTAATTACAGCAAAACCTCGCTTTCCAGATGCTTCAACATCTGCGGCCTGCACCAGATGTCAGACGTGAGAGTGAAGCGAGAATGTGTTTCATCCCAAATCTTCTTCCCTTTTCTCACGTGGAGACGAAACGTTTTCAGTTCGACTCAAACGGTGAACTCGATCCGACACACTTTGGTCATTCAGGAGGTGCAGAAATGAAGGAAGAGGAAGAGTAACATCCAGCGGAAAGAAACGTGTTCGCAGCCGCCTCCTGAAGGAGATCGCTGCACGTGCATCTGCCGTTTTTCACATTTAAAGCAGAAACTGTTGGTATTTTCTGCATTTTGGCTGAATTTAACCATAAAAAATGCAACAAAAACCTTTGTGGAAGATCTTCCCACCTTTTGGGGGCAGCTGGAAGATGCTTCTCATGACTCGAACTGGCCTTAAAACATGAATGAGGTCCAACTACAGCAGGCCGAGAAGCCAGGACACCACAGAAGAAGAAAGCACACGGGACAGCATCTCATTCGCTGAAGCAAAGCTGGTGCAGCAGCTGCTTTTATCTGTGGCCCAACAGGAAAAAGGCTGAAAGGAGTCATATCTCCACCTGTTGAACAAAGTTTGCTGAAAGCAGAGCAGAAGTCTTCGGTCGAACCATCAGAAACACTCACTGACCCTGATCCTGTTGCAGCTTCAGATCCTGAGCTGCTCTGGTCCAATCTTCCTCTCTCTTAACGCTCTGGATTTCTGTAAAAACTTATTCACTCTTAATATTTCTTTGCCGTTCTGTTACATTTTACACCGAAGCTGCTTTAACTGCCTCAGTTTTTCACTCCAGACATTTTACCTGAAGAAGAACTAAAGAAAGGAAACCAAAGAGGAGCCGATTCCCCAGTTTAGAGCTCAAAAGGAAAAGCACAAACTCGCCGTAACTCGAGTAACTTCGTCCTGTTCTGATATGAAGCTAAAAGATGAAGCTGCTGCTGCACCTTTAGAAATGAATGAAAGAAAAAGAAACTTTGCAGTCATCGTGGAGCCTCCACCTGTTTCTTCCTCCTCAGCAGCTGACAGACAGCTCTGATGCGTCTCATAAAGAGTGAAGGTGTAGCCGTGACCTTCTCCCAGCTCCACACGGAGCCCACAGCAGCCGCCGCCGGCGCCGCCTGGACTTCAAAGGACTGGCGTGAAACCAGTCGCTTCGGCTCGCTTCGCTTGACCTTTGTCACAGCTGCATTTTTCCATGTGATGCAGCTGCTTCACCGGTGCATCGCAGCTCCACTCAGGTGCAGATTTCTGCAGCTGAAGGCTGTAAATTGGAGCTGGAGGTGCTTCCTGTCTCCCTCCTACCTGCCGGAGGTGCTTCCTTTCCTCCCTCCTACCTGCCGGAGGTGCTTCCTGTCTCCCTCCTACCTGCCTGAGGTGCTTCCTGTCTCCCTCCTACCTGCCGGAGGTGCTTCCTGTCTCCCTCCTACCTGCCGGAGGTGCTTCCTGTCGCCCTCCTACCTGCCGGAGGTGCTTCCTGTCTCCCTCCTACCTGCCGGAGGTGCTTCCTGTCTCCCTCCTACCTGCCGGAGGTGCTTCCTGTCTCCCTCCTACCTGCCTGAGGTGCTTCCTGTCTCCCTCCTACCTGCCTGAGGTGCTTCCTGTCTCCCTCCTACCTGCCGGAGGTGCTTCCTGTCTCCCTCCTACCTGCCGGAGGTGCTTCCTGTCGCCCTCCTACCTGCCGGAGGTGCTTCCTGTCTCCCTCCTACCTGCCGGAGGTGCTTCCTGTCTCCCTCCTACCTGCCGGAGGTGCTTCCTGTCTCCCTCCTACCTGCCTGAGGTGCTTCCTGTCTCCCTCCTACCTGCCTGAGGTGCTTCCTTTCCTCCCTCCTACCTGCCGGAGGTGCTTCCTGTTTCCCTCCTACCTGCTGGAGGTGCTTCCTGTTTCCCTCCTACCTGCCGGAGGTGCTTCCTTGTCTCCCTCCTACCTGCCGGAGGTGCTTCCTTTCCTCCCTCCTACCTGCCGGAGGTGCTTCCTTTCCTCCCTCCTACCTGCCGGAGGTGCTTCCTGTCTCCCTCCTACCTGCCGGAGGTGCTTCCTGTCTCCCTCCTACCTGCCGGAGGTGCTTCCTTTCCTCCCTCCTACCTGCCGGAGGTGCTTCCTTTCCTCCCTCCTACCTGCTGGAGGTGCTTCCTGTCTCCCTGCTACCTGCCGGAGGTGCTTCCTGTCTCCCTCCTACCTGCCGGAGGTGCTTCCTTTCCTCCCTCCTACCTGCAGGAGGTGCTTCCTGTCTCCCTCCTACCTGCTGGAGGTGCTTCCTGTCTCCCTCCTACCTGCCGGAGGTGCTTCCTGTCTCCCTGCTACCTGCCGGAGGTGCTTCCTGTCGCCCTCCTACCTGCCGGAGGTGCTTCCTTTCCTCCCTCCTACCTGCCGGAGGTGCTTCCTGTCGCCCTCCTATCTGCCGGAGGTGCTTCCTTTCCTCCCTCCTACCTGCCGGAGGTGCTTCCTGTCGCCCTCCTACCTGCCGGAGGTGCTTCCTTTCCTCCCTCCTACCTGCTGGTGTTTCCTTTCCTCCCTCCTACCTGCCGGAGGTGCTTCCTGTCGCCCTCCTACCTGCCGGAGGTGCTTCCTTTCCTCCCTCCTACCTGCCGGAGGTGCTTCCTGTCGCCCTCCTACCTGCCGGAGGTGCTTCCTGTCTCCCTCCTACCTGCCGGAGGTGCTTCCTGTTTCCCTCCTACCTGAAACAACTCACCTCCTCCGGCTCAGCTTAGAAAAGGCTGCTGATAAATGTTAAAATGCAGATTACAGAACACTGCTCAATGGAGGTAAATTCACCGGAATAGTCTCAATGAAGCCAGTTATTGATTTTAAAAAGGCTTAAAATGCATGCAAAAATCAATAGAAGTGGAATATGTAAAGAATGATTTCAGCTGTACGACAGAAGCAATATTTCAGTGATTGTTGTGCTTCTGGAGGTGGAAAAAGAAAGCTGCAGGAAGCACGATGGAACAGGTTTATAACTGGCTGCAGGGCCTCTGCTGCTGCTCCAGCAGAACAACAGGGGCACGTTTTGTCCTGGCTGGGATCAATCGCTCCATAGATGACGCCCACCTCGCCAGGCCTCTGAGTGGGCGGCTGGTAGCCCAGCGGGCCGGTCCGGCCCCGCCTGGGCCCTCCTCCGGCCCCCGCTGCCTGCAGGGCCGGCACAGCGGGAGCGCTGAGAGCTTTCAGCTGACTCTGTGGTGAACCGTGAAGTCAGAGGGAAGAGTTCAGAGCAGGAAGGAGGGGTTTTCCCCGGCCAATGAGACGTAAGTGAGAGGAAGAGGCGCCGTGCGATTGGCCGGGAAGTCTTTGATCAAAAATTCAAAAAGTAGACTTACAGAATTTACAAAGAGAAGGAAAAAAGCTTTAATTTTGGAGAAAATAAGCTCCAGCTGCACAAAAAGTGTGAATATTTGGTATTATTAAAGCTCCTGAAGCAGCAGGCAGAGAACATGGTGGAAAGAGGACATTTCTGTGGTAAATCATCAGAAAAATACAGTTTTCAGACAATTAAAGCACATTTTTATTCATCCACCACTTTGAATGAGCAGAGCAGGGAGCATAAATATGAACAGTTTTTGTTCTTCAGACACAAAAATGATTGAATTAAGATTTGCTGCATCAATCGTAAAGAAAACGCGTGAAGATTTATTGAGCTAATATGTGACAGAGGCATAACGATCTGTTTGGTGTGTGCTAGTGAGAGCTCTCAATCTGTTTTTTAGATACTAATCTGTGTCCAAATTTAAGTATTTTTCATTCAAACGAGGGATTTCTACACAGGCACTCTACTGGGACCACTTCATCCACACGCCCCCCTGCAGCACAGTTTATTCACTCCGTGCTCTGTGACAGTCGGCTAACTTCACACAGAGTTTGCTGCTGATAGTTTTGTGCAACATGGCAGGATATTTATCAGATTTTGACAACGTGAACGATGACTTTGAGTAAGATGGACGTTCTTACTGGAGTGAATGAGCTGTGCTGCAGGGGGGCGTGTGGATGAAGTGGTCCCAGTAGAGTGCCTGTGTAGAAATCCCTCCGTTAGCTCTCCTATAGCTGCAAGTAGCCACATAACAGCAGCTATGAGCTAACAGAGCTATAGCACACGTTCATTCATTCATTCTTCTTAAAGTATTGGTGAAATAAAGACAGATAATGCCTTATTTAGAGGCTGCATCCTCTAAGCCCCGTTCACTCCGTTATATGGATCTCCAGTTATCTAAATATCTTCCGAAGGACGCCGACTTTCACCAAACTGTTCTCTGTGAGCAGATGAACGTATTTCATGCCAGAAATAAGGTTTAAAAATACCAGAGTTCCCCTTTAAGACCGAAGGAAAGTGAAACTCGGTGCACAGCGTGGTAACTTTGAGACCCCTCTCTTTGGACTATCTGAATCTTTACTGCCCCCCCCCTCCCTACCTACAGGATACAGTCGTATACTCGCAGGCTTTTAAAGGCCTGATTAGGCTTTCTGCTTTGATCATTGTCCATAGTTTACTGTGACATCAACACAGCAACATGACGGTTTACACCATCCCGAGAGGCTCGCTCAACTCGCTGCAGTCCTCATCCTGAACAGGAGAGCAGAAAACCGTAGAACTGGTACCAAAAGAAGATTATTATCCACAAATCCCTCCACAGAGTTTCAACTCATCTGTTTTAGTTTGAACCTTTTGGAGTCTGAAATATAAATGTCAGTGTTTGCTTATAATCACCTTCGTATAACCTGATAACCTATATAACCTATATATATATTGATGTTGCACATCAAAATCAGCTATCAGCTGTGAGGCTGAAAGCGCCGACCCATGACCCGCCGAGCAGGTGGCGTATGCTGCCTTTAAGGACCCACGATGAGATGAGGAAATCTCCAAACCCACTGCATGCACGACAGATGTCTTTTACACAGAAAAACGATGTAAATTGATGTAAAAATCAATGAAAAGTGTGACGCAGACTCCTCGGGGTTCAGATCAGACGTGCCAGTCTCTTTATGTACGGTTGATTATGGACAGAAAAAGAAATTGGAAGATGCACGACCTGCCAAAACTACACCAAATTACCCAGTGCGGCAGAAAATATGGCAGCGATTTTGGTGCAAGGTCAAGAAAACAGAGATACTAAATACTTTATCTTCCATGTTTCAGGCGCACAGGCCCCAGCTCGGCTTTAAGGTCCATTTAGCTGTGGGATCAGCTGATCACTTCTGCAGTTTATCGTTTGATAATGTACTTGTTTGCCAAAATGTAGCTGAATAAATGCAACAGCGGGTTAAAGATTAAACATACAGTATATTTAAATGGCTGTTTCCTGGCTGCCCACGATGTACAAACATTTACAAATGAGTCATTTATGAGCAACAACTGACAGAGAGAAGAAAATTAAACTCTGACCGGTGGTTTCTGTGAAGAAACAATGCGGTTATTAAGCTAAAGGTGCCCAGTGGCACCCTGAATCAGTCATGTTAACGTACAAATGGCACATTTGACATGCTTAGCTGAGGCTTTAATGCAGAATGAGCTTTAGTCCCACATCACAGCTCCAGAACAGAGACTTTAGATGAGAAAACGTTGACTTTTCAGTCGTAATGAGACTAAAAAACGACATTTCAGTGAGCTGAAATTTCTGGATCCTCCACATCACCACCAACAAAGCAACATTTGCTGAGCCGCCACAGCCGGGACATCCTCATTTACATTTTTCTCCCTAAGCCAAAGCTGCAGTTTTACCTTCCAGTAAGTGAGTCCGCATCACTTCCCAGAGCGGGGACAGAAACCGACCGGACAGGGAAGCTGGGAACTAAATTTCTGTGTAATTTCTCTGGGGTGAATCACAAAGATCGGCCCCATTAGGCTGAATCTCCTGACCAGAGGTTTTCAGCAGGAAATGGGTTGAAAACGAGGATTTCCACTGCAGTTTGAAAGAAATGAGACAGATTTGGGAACTCCTTTTCTCAGATATACACCCTCAAACTGTTCAAAAAGACTTCTTCTTCGTGGCTTTTATTACAGTAATATGGCCACTCGAGTGGTTCGTTTGAAGGTAATGAAAAGAAAACCCTTTTGTAAATACGGATCTTTGTTGTTCTAGTCACACTGCAGCTTCAGCTCGTGCACACGCATCGTTTCCAGCTGTTAAATCCATGTGTTTTCAGGCGATGGCGGCTTTAAAACAACTGACCAGTCCAACATTCGAACATCACGTCTCTGCCCCTGAGTTTCCTGAGCAGCTCACTGCAGGGAGCAGCTTCTCCTGATATTTAATTAAAGGCGGATAAATCTTTATTTCCTCGGAGTGTTCGGCCCCGTTGTTTCGGCGCCGGCTCATCGGTGTGTGCACTAGTTGTCAGCTCGTCTGTGCATTAATGTCACCAAGACAAATCCCCGTGCGCGGTGATTAAAGCGATGCCGGTTGTGATGTGCTGCAGGGACGTGGGCAGGGGGATGTGGGTACTTGTGTGTGAGGAGCCCTAAGTTGCAGAGGTTTTTTTTCTAATTGAGTCAGGGACTTATGCTGGCAAGGTAGGCGTGTGAGTGGGGGGAGACTAATCCCAAGCTGCTGTTGTTTTTCGTGCCTGCTGGCTTGAGATCAAAAACTTAACAGCAATAATCATGCAAAATGTGTGGCTTCACTTCAAAGCTTGCCTCAACTTTGCTCACACCCTTGTAGCTCGCATTGTTTCATCATTTCCAGCAGTTTTTCTGCTGCTCACTTCTGTCTTGTGAGGGATTTTTCCCCCGTTCAGATCTGTGTTTGAAGGCAGTCTGATGGGAAGTCGTAACCTTTCTTCGGTTAATACGCTGAACAGATTAATCACACCTTCAGATAAGCTCAGAGTCGGGTGTTTCGCAGCACACCGAGGGCCGCTGGTTTCTCTCTGACTGCAGTGTGTGGTCGTGGCAGCCTCCGCCCGAGATAGCAGACATGTCAGACGTCAGCAGCGCTCGGGTGAGGGTGTCGTGGGCGGTAAGGGTCGCTGAGGCCTCTGCGTGGCCAAAATGGGCAAATCCCCTCCACGTCAGGCTGCTGCATGTCAGCAGGGGGCTGCAGAGCTGCCCACTGCAGCCTTCCAGGTGCAACACGCTGCAGAGGAGCAGCAGAAACTCCACCACCACCATGACGCCTGGCCTATTTTCTCCTGAGCTCATTACGCAACACACTGAGCAAAGTTGTTAAGAAGTGACCTTTTTAAATAAAGTTGTTATTCAAAATGTTTACTTCTGGATTTTGTTGCCAGATTATGAATCGTGTTGCTAACCTATGTTTATGGTTATTTAAAACCTCTCACATCACCAGCAGAAGTTATTAAATTAAAGGAAATAATTGCACGGGGGGGGGTCCCAGACTCTCCTTCCCCCCTCCCCACACAGAATAGGATGAAGTGGGTTTGGAAAGTAGATGGAAAATTTGATTATTCAGGTATATATATATAGGTTTTCTTTTTTTAAAGGAAAACCCAGCTTATAAACTAGAGTCATGGGAAAATATTAAGGTTTTTTGTCATTTATTTACATGCAGAAAGTAAGTGAACCCCTGATCCAGCAGCTTCAGCAGCAGTGACGGGTTTCTGTGTGACGTTATCAGTCTTCTTCTCTTTTTCCCACATTCTGCTGTAGATCTGCTGCTGTGTTTGGGATCTTTGTCCTGTTGATGAGCCAGTTTCAGCCCAGCTTTAGCTGTGGGACAGATGGCCTCACATCTGACTCTAGAATACTTTGGTATCCAGAGGAGTTCATGGTGGACTCAATGACTGCAAGGTGCCCAGGTCCTGTGGCTGCAGAACCAGCCCAGATCATCAGCCCTCCACCACCGTGCTTGACAGCTGGTATGAGGTGTTTGTGCTGATATGCTGTGTTTGGTTTCCTCCAAACGTGCTGCTGTGCATTAGGACCAAACATCTCCACTTTGCTCTGGTCTGTCCAAAGGACATTGTTCCAGAAGTCTTGAGCTTTGTTCAGATGCAGCTTTGCAAACCTAAGCTGTGCTGCCATGTTCTTTTTAGAGAGAAGAGGCTTTCTCCTGCAGCCCTTCCAAACAAGCCATCCTTGTTCAGTCTTTTTCTAACTGTGCTGTCATGACCTTTAACCTTTAACATGCTAACTGAGGCCTGTAGAGTCTGAGATGTATGACCTTTAACCTTTAGCATGCTAACTGAGGCCTGTAGAGTCTGAGATGTAGCTCTGGGCTTTTTCCCCTTGGGGTGACCTTTAACCTTTAACATGCTAACTGGGGCCTGTAGAGTCTGAGATGTAGCTCTGGGCTTCTTCACCTTGGGGTGACCTTTAACCTTTAACATGCTAACTGAGGCCTGGAGAGTCTGAGATGTAGCTCTGGGCTTCTTCACCTTGGGGTGACCTTTAACCTTTAACATGCTAACTGAGGCCTGGAGAGTCTGAGATGTAGCTCTGGGCTTTTTCACCTTGGGGTGAACTTGCTGGGACGTCCACTCCTGGGAAGATTGACAGCTGTCCTGAATGTTTTCCACTTGTGAATAATCTTTCTCTCTGTAGAATGATGGACTCCAGATAGTCTGGAAATGGCCTTATAACCCTTCCCAGACTGATGGGCAGCAGCAGCTGCTTCTCTGAGATCATTGCTGATGTCTTTCCTCCTTGGCATCCTGTTAACACACACCTGAAAACTGACAGAACTCCTGCTTTATGATGATCAGTTAATCAGAGCATTGATCAGCAGCTCCTGGCTGCTTCTTACCCTCTGAGTTCCTGTGGAAACAGTAGGGGTTCACTTAGTTTTTCACACCCTGCTTCTGCACTTTGGCGTAGGTTTTGTTGAATAAATAATGACACGGTGTCATGTCTTGGTTTTATTTAAATCCCAGAAGTACAACAAAGGCTCCTCCAGCTGACAGAAAATAATTGGTGAGAGATGCTTTTCTCGGCTTTACTCTGAGCTTCACTGTTTTTATCTTTAGCTTAAACAGTTCCAGTGGCATGTACCCAGAAAATGAAGGACGGCGGTTACAGAGCATCAAAAATCATCCCAGCAACCGTTAAACTAACACAACAAGCCTTGATATTTTATACTGACAGAGAAACTCTGAAGGAGTGACTCAAGCTCGTGTTCAAAGACACACTTTGAAAGGTTGGTTTTTAGAGAGATTTAACCTTTCAGCTGCAGTCTTTTAAACCACAAGGCCACAAACTGAGCCCACGAGAGAGGAGGTGAGTCACTTACGACGGGCGTTAAACTGCGATAACACCTCACTGATAACCAAGGTACAGATTTACCTGTTAGTCCAGTGGGTCCGTGTGTGTTCCCAGGGTCAAAGCTGTTTACCCCCCTCAGCAGGACCCCGAACAGGATCAAACAGGCACAGAAGATGGGTTTTAAAGGCTTCTGGAGCCAGACCAGGGAGGAGGGATGGAAACCTCTCCTGGTTGGACGTGAAGGGACAGAAGGAGTCAGCAGGATCTCCTCAGAACAGGCTGCAAGCACTCAGAGAACTGGAATTACATCCCGTAACTTCTGCTTTTCTACGACTTTTTGCCTTCCAATCAGTAACAACCTGATCAGGACCGTCCAGGTGTGTCATCGATTCATTCAGGATCCTTCAGCTGTCGCCGAGTGGCCGCCAACAATAAATGGAGCGAGTGGCCGCCAACAATAAATGGAGCGAGTGGCAGCCAACAATAAATGGAGCGAGTTAAACATCTGTAAAGCTCATGAACACAGAGCTCAAACAGCAGAATTCACGTTTATTTTGGTTCTTTTCTTGTTCGTGTCTCCGGAGGAGGTCGAGGCGGCGGCTTGGTGCTTCCCTGCCAGGAGCTTCTCCTTTCTTTAACTCTTCTTGTCTCTGTTCGTTGGTTCCTGCTTCTTCGTGGTCGTGTCTGTTGGTTCTAGTGGCTTCAGCTGGAAATGAGTCTGTTTCCACAGTACCGAAGCAGTATAAGTCAGCTGCATCATACCAATGGGTTTTTCCACTTCTGCTGATAGCTGCACTTTAATAATACATCTTTTTGTAGGAATTTTTGTTGGTTAGCAGCTTTACTGGAGAAAAAAAAGCATTTGGTTCAGTTTAACTTGAACTTTGGTGCCGCTTATAATCCCAATATTTGGAGGAATGGTGGCTCTAGTTGAGCACTAAAACCAAAGCTGTGCTCTGAGCTCGTTGGGTTTCCACCACTGCTGTGAGATGCTCATTAACCCTGTCCTGACTCATGTTTTCCTCTCGTTGTGAGGGAGGATTACCTCCTCGCTGGTGAGCGAAGCTCCAGGAGATGATCTTTCTGTTCGTGCGTCATTCTTCTGTAAGAATCACCGCTGTTTTGCATCTCTGATTGAATTAATTCAGTTTGAATCTGTTAAATCAAACGTTGCAGATGTTTGGCTGACTTTGGAACATCTAAGCAGCATTTTTATCTGTTGGTGGACATTATCAGCGCTCATTTTCACAGGAAAAGTGGCGATTAAACATGAAACATAGGTGTGG
Source organism: Leuresthes tenuis (assembly GCF_036924035.1). Lineage (NCBI taxonomy): Eukaryota > Metazoa > Chordata > Actinopteri > Atheriniformes > Atherinopsidae > Leuresthes > Leuresthes tenuis. The sequence goes on along the minus strand of NW_027325355.1, from coordinate 28,343,246 downwards.
GAGTGTGTGCATTCATGGAGGAGAACGGGCTGATTAAGGAGAGCTGGAGACTGCATCTACAGCCAGAAAAGTGAAGTTTCATCACACAGAACTAACAGTTGCTTCTCCACAGAGGTGATTTCAACCTAAAGCAGAAGGAGATGCAAGTGCAGGCAGCAGATTTCCACGCTGGCAGCCTTCTAGCCGTTCACACTCTGCAGTAAAGTTTCACACACATAAACACACTGCAGGAACACTGCAGTCTCTATCTGGATGTCACATAACCTCCGCCCACACGCCTCCGCCCACACACATCCTTGCCCAAAACACCCACACGAGTGTAATGTGTGCAAGGACACACACAGACGCACACACTCCCCGCCCACGCAGGCACACACGTGTTCAGTCAGACATAAGCCGCTCATACCATCCCACACTTTCTCAACAGACACAAAGTAAGACTCACACGGGCTGTGGCCTCGCACTGCATCACAAACCCAGAGAACACGTTGGGCTTATTAGAGAGAGAACCTGCTCCTCTCCGACAGTGAGGTCACATCCACGCCCGTCTAAAACGCGTCTGCCACCCAGAAACAGCAGCACAACACTGGGTGGAGGCAACAATAGCAGGCAGCGAGCTGCAGACGTTTGTTTTCCCTTTTATTGACTTATTCTCACTCCTGCTTTTGGCATCGCAGTCATCCTGTAACCTATATTCCCTCCAAATGAAAAGGGACACT